>NC_056728.1:228326327-228478827 GCF_019279795.1 Protopterus annectens | reverse complement strand
TTCCTAGAGGTAGGCAGTCTTGGAAAGCTTGCAATGTCAGAAGGACCACTTTTATCTCTAGAATACTGATGTGCAGCTTGGTTTCTATTGGGGACCACATGCCTTGTACCAATCTTCCTTTGAAGTGCTCCCCCACCACAACAAGGAAGCATCTGTGGTCACTGTAGCCGTTGTGGATGGGACAAAAAAGGGTCTGCAGAAATAAAGCTCATCCAACAGTAGCCACCATTACAGATGGCATCTGCATACTGAGGTCGGCTTGGTGGGAGCATTTAGTTGGTGATGCAGGTTGGACCACTGACCTGCCAACGTCCACTGAAGTACTCGCATGAAGAATCTTGCCAATGGGACTAGGAGTATGGCAGCCGAAATGGAACCTTCATTCTTTTTCAACGCATGGGTTTGGATCTGATCCAACTTGGCCGCATACTCAAGACTTTTGATCCATCTCTAGAGCTCCTCCCTGTACCCATAATGCCTCAGTCCAACCCCAATACCTCAGATCAAGTTTGTTGCCATAAGAACGCTACAGCTAGACAGAAACAAGGATAGCTGAAAGAAAAAGGGCTCAAACCCAGAACTGCAAGTTCCAATAACAGTCCAACAGATTTTTCCAAATGATTCAAGGATGGGGGATGGATTGGAGGGAACTTCAGGAAGAATGAAAATGGGCAACACAGATGCCTAGTTATGGTGAGTACATAACTTTTAAATCTGTTGTCCTTTTCATTCTTCTGCAACACATGGGTCAGAGGCCAAAGCTATGCTGACCTTATAATAAAACAAGTGCCATAACGAGTGGCATACCCCAGGGATCGGTCTTGGGGCCTCTGTTATTCGGGATATACTTCTCTGAGGTGCAGGCCAAAACCAATGGGCTATGGCTGACCAAGTTTGCAGATGACTGCAAGCTGGGCGCGGTCAACAATTGCCCAAGTGATGTTGATGTCCCCCAAGAGGGTCTTACCTAAACAAATGACTGGTGACAGAAACATGGCCTCAAGCTGAAAGCCAAAAAATGCATCACCATCCCTTTTGGGGAGAGTGATGTCCCCACATATTATCACATTAGTAGCAACGTCCTAATCAAGCAATCAGTCATGAGGGATTTGGCACCCAGACTGATAGAAATCTGACTTTTGACCACCATGTTGTTTCCATTGTACGGAAAGCTTTCTATATGGCGCACCTCATAAGTAAGCTATCTCATCCAGGGACAAAGAGGTCATAACATCCATGTATTCATCCCTTGTAAGACCAATTATTGAGTAGAATGCCCCCTTCAGCATGCACCTCACAAAACACATGCAGCAGCTGGAGAGACCACATAGGTTCCTCACCAGAAGAATCCAGGGCCTCAAACATATACCCTACACAGACAGGCTAAAAGCCCTGTCCCTCTACTCAGCTTCATACAGACTTCTCAGAGGTGACCTCTGTCTGGCATACAAAGCAATCTCAGACCCTGCCTTGATGGGACTACTGGCTATCTGCAAGTCAAGCTCCACTCAAGTAACCCACACACGTGACCTCAACCTGGTCTGTGACATCAATAAGACTTGCTGGCGGGACAGATCTGTGCCCCAGAGACCCCCCCATCTGTGGCACAGACTTCCTCTCCACGTCAAATAGAGTACTGCGTTGTCCTTTTTCAAGCGCAACCTGGATAACTGGATGGGAAATAGAAAATACACCCCTGGGATTCCACGTGCGTCCCTGCTGGACAGGGGCTTTGGCCGCTGACGTGTCTAAACATGGGCTAAACTCTTGGCTAGACTTATAAGCGCCTCAGGGCCAACAGGCTAGTAACTTCCTATAATCCTATGAAATTCCTTAAGGTTGCCAGAGGCAGCTTGTTCTTCAACAGAGTAAATCAAAAGGAAAAAGATGAGATGCCACCACAGAGAAAGTTTATTGTTAAAACACCATAAAAAATAATAAAAGTTAAAATCCTGGATGAGCACTTTCAGCCTTTTAAGGCCTTCTTCAGATCCTAAATAACAGGTAATCATTTCCTCTTTTTTAAAATGTCATCAGCCAAGGAAATATCATATTTGTAGCTGCCTCCCCTGCAGTATAACTTTCAAAGGGATTATACCATTCAATCCTGGGGGTTTGTCGGCTTGCAAGTCAGCTATTCACCTTGTCTCTATTATTTCTGTTTATTTACAATTTCTCCACCTCTCAAGTCATCCAATATTAATATTCCAATGCTTCAAAATAAAATTTGTGCCCTGGATTTAATATTATGTGTTGTGAGAGTGCATTATTTTTATTTCTTATGTCACTTAACTCATTAACCCCAAGTGCTGTCTCACAGCGCCTCTGTGCTTCCATCCGAGTGAGCTGTGAGACGATAGTAATTGCATGCAGTTACATCCAAGTCCCTTCCACAAGCGCATCTAACTTTACAGCCGTATTGTAGCTCCACTGTTAAAAAATAAGTGGAAAAAGTACTTTCTCAACTTACTTTTCAGCGTGGAGTTGCCTGATGTTTATATTTGACTTTTCTGAGAAAATCGGCTGCAAAGTCAAGTAACCTCAGTAAGAGAATTCTCCACGGACTGCAAGAACCAAGAGGTGGGAACCAATCCATTTCCAGAGAGTACAGGATGAGCTGTGTACAGGAAGTGCTAGCTCGTGATATTTACTTGCTGCCACTGTGCAAAGTCTGTATTTCTCCATATGTTTGGGTCTTTGTCCCCCCTACCCATTATTTCCAGCTTTCTCAAGATATATTATGGTGAAAGTTTGAGAGCTATGCTTGCCACGGTAATTTCTAATGGTATGCGTGTGTGTATTACTGATTGATAAGGGGATCAAAAGCTGAAGCTGTGACTGTAAGGTATTGTAAAAAGAAAAAACACTGTACATGGCATCGACATCGGGAACAGCAGACTGACAGCTATAACATTCATGCAGATTACTGCCCACTCCCAGAAAAAGGCAGGAATTAAATCACTTACTATACCCCTTTACAAACAATACAAAAAAATACAGATGTTACTTGATAATGCACTCAAAACGTGAAACAATCTTCAACGTCAGACAATGAAGTCTGCAACTAAAGAACTAAAATAACATTTTACGCTTACTTAACATATCTGCTGAAAGAATACTAGATAACCATACTGCAAAATACTAAAGGAAATACATAATAACACAAGTCTTACCATCCATAATTTCTAACACTTTTCAACATATCATCAGAACTACTCACTGTGGTTACTCATTTTCTTCACTACCCTGAAATGACTGCTGTTACATAAATGTGGGTGTACTACAGGGGTCGCATACACTGTGTAGTACAAACCTTTGAATATATATCATATGCCTCTGAATTGAAGATGGTGTTAGAGTAAAAAAAAAATCACTTGTTTTTAGTTTTGACACGATCCATGTTCAAGACATACTGACTGTACACTTTTCGCAAATCCCAGCTTTCGTCTCAAGTCCTTAATCAAACATTATTATACACTAGTTACACTAGTTACTAAGAAAAGAGTTGTATTGTTTGAATTTATGGGCCCGCTGTAAGGTAAGTGGATAAATGAAAATATCGGCATTCTTCAGTTTTGTCGGCAACCAGCTTAGTGCATTGTGACTGGAAAAAAAAAGAGAGGCGGAAAAATAAAAAAATGAATGCTTGGGGCAGTTTACGAAATTGACAAAAAATGTGGTGTTCTGGCTTGGAAATTTGCCAATAGTTAACATATTATGTATTCAGACGTGAACTTTTTGTTGAGGTTACGTGGTGATGTTTACAATTTAATTGAAAATATCGCTGTCTATAAGAAAATGAAGTTCCTCATGTCTGAGCTCCTCTTTCAGTTTTCCAGTGTTCCATCTGGACTGTTTACAGGCTAGAGAGTATTTACAGAATGTTTAGCAACAGTTTTTTTTTCCCATGTGTGCGTGCACATTATGCATATGTAATACACACATAAATATTTATATATAATTATCAAACTACACAAGCATCAAAACAGGGGTGATCTATGGCAGCTCTTTGAAAATATCTTACTAAACAAACCAGCAGATCAAAACGACTGATCGCAAAACATAATTTCAATTTATGATCGGTTAACCATAACCCTACCACTAACTTTAGACAAAGTTTGAATAGTAGAAGTGATACAAAAAGACTTTCTACTTTTCACTAATTCATGTTTAAACTGAGTTTGTTTCTAAACAAGTCCATTCTTTAATGGTGTATATGTTGATCTGAAAGAGTTAAAATATTTTACATTGATGTTCATGTTGAGTCGCTGCAGAGTCTACCTGATTTTGCATTATTTACTAGTATTTTTACTAGCTTGTCTTGCCTGCAGCCTTTGTTTACTAGTGTTTGTTAGAAAGATTCCTTTGCAGGATATGTTCACAATTTCTTGGCAAAATTTCTGACACTATTTTACTCTTTGGTACTAACCAATGTCTGCTTTGATGATGATGCTGCTGACTGTCTGCCAGTGTAATTGTGTAAGACACCTAGCTATGACAATGCTTTGAAGAGAGGTCACCAGTAAAGTTGATCACATTTCATTCCCCTGATATTACTGGGGTATCTACACAACTGTGACTTCTGTTAGTAGTACTGTTCATTGTGCCAAGTGCTTTCACTAGTTTAGCTTGGTAGTTCTTTGTTTTGACTTGGATTTGGTTACCACAAGCACAATTGTCCTTACCAATATTCCTTCTAGCCTCAAGAGTCTGAAGAAAGTACAAGCCAGTCCCATGTTTATGGAACCTTGTGCCATTTGTATGAGTAAATTCTTGGGCATAAGGCCAGGAGTGTGTATGTATAATGTGGTGTGGTTTTGTTTACTCTTGGCACAGTCTGAAATAAAGGCTCACTGAACTAGCAGGATTTGCTTGCCTTATTTCATCTGTGTTTGTCACAGAAAGTATCCTTATTGAACTGCTTTTCGGGATATGGCTGTTTTGCATCTACTCCATATTCCGTCAAACAAAACTATCCTTAAAGGTAGCCAAATTAGCATTGTTTTATCTTGTAGTGATAACTTATTCCATAGGCTGGGAGCATGTTAATTTTAGGGACTGTTCCCTATAGTGAGTCTTGTTTATTTGTTGGTATACATTAGGTCAGGTCCATATTGCAGCGGTGGTGCAGTGGTAGCGTTGTTGCCTCACAGCAAGAGGTTCTCCCGTTCGATTCTCAGCTGGAGTGCGGGGAGTGCCTTCTGTGTGGAGTCTGCATGTCCTCCCCGTGGTTGGGTGGGCGTTCAAAAGACATGTGTAAATGGGTGTGCCTTCATTGAAGGTTGAACGTCAAGCTGGCACCTCGGCGTTCGTGAAAATCTACTGCCAATCATTAGCGGACCGGAGTTCCGCTGTGGCGACCCCTAACTGGGAAAAGCCAAAAGACAACAACACTAGGTCAGGTCCCTTGTGTAGGTGTATATAGAACCACTGGATTTGCGAAGGAATGGGAGGTCGGATAGGCTTGCCTCTCTTCTGTCTGGAAAAGTGAGCCATAGGTCACCTCTGAGTAGTTGGTCGGCTGCTGAATATAAGGAGAGCCCTGCTTATCTATTGGGATTGTTGAAGGATTTAAGCTCTTTAATTTAAGGTCAGGGTTAGTGGACATGACCCCATGCCCTTGATATACACAGCTTTGCAAGTCACTGCAAATTAAGTTTTCTGAGGTGGATTGCCTGAAGTGCCTGCCTGTGTGTGCTTTCTTGCTTGTTTATTTATTGCAATTTGCTATATGGGTAGGTGGGCTGGTACAATTGTTACCAAAATACCAGCACAATGATTATATATTAGTTCCATTGGAAAAAACGATGGCTTTGCAGTGCCACACATCATGAACAGAACGCATTATAATAGCACTAGAACCAGCATTCTTTTACAACCACACACTTGGTAAGCCACATGCCGTCTATATTCACCTGGACTTCTGAGAAATAGATTACAAACAGTACAGGGCCCAGCAGAGATCCTTGTGTTATGCCACTGGTAAATGGTCTAGATGAGAAGGTCCATGATGATTCTTTCCATGGCCTTGCAGCTAAGTACGGTTAGATTTATGGGTCTATAGTTCCCAGGGTTGGCAGATGGGCCTCTTTTGTGCAAGGGGATTACTGTTGCTATCTCTACACTGCTGTACTCTTGTACTCTTATCTATTGTGTAGTGGAGGGATATGAACTCGGATGTGTGAGTGAGAAGGCCTTACTGAGATATATGTTCTTACTGATTTTACGCTGATTGTGGCATTGATCAACCAGATATTTTGAACAATATTTCTGCCTTTGTAAGTCATGTGTAGAATTTAGGAGAGAGGAAGGGCTCAGTAATATATAAGGGGAGGGATATATATAAAACGTCTGTCAGCAAACTAAACATGCAACTAAGAGGGCTAATTAGATTAAAAAAGGCACAGCAATGGAGTTAAGATGACCTCCAAGGTGAAGGATAACCACAAGGCTTTCTTCAGCTATGTTAGAAACCTGAAGGACAGCACGCACCACTGTGCTGAACTGGTGGTGCCACATTCACCAAGTCTGGCTCTTTAGCAAGCATGTTAGCAGACCACTTCATTTTAAACTTTACCCCCCTATCACCCCCACCATTCCCCAAGAATACCCTCAGACATAACTCCTCCAACTGTAGCTAGGGAGCATGTACTGCCTATACTCTCTAAAGGCAAGAACAGGGCCCTGACAACATCCCAGGATGCCGCCTGAATAGTTTAAAATATGACATATCAGGACCCTCAGGCTTTGTGCTAACAGAATGGAGGACTGCAGCAGCAACAATGGGGTTGTTCCAAGCCATATCTCAACTACTCCTATGCACCATTATTTTTATTTGATGTAAGTTGTCTTTGTTTATGTAAGTGATTCAAGATTTTCCTGAAATTAGATGGAGAACACATGCATGAATGTGATCATATGCAAAGGGGATTCTTAATGTGACATGGCATCATTGGCGTACGGGAGCATGAAGTTAGGGCACATCAACCATGTCTGTACTGTAAGTTTTTCCGTATTTCTGACCAGAAATGTTTGCAGAAATAATAATATACACTTAGTAGATTGCAATGTATGTTTCTAGTATTTTCTGGGGGACGGTTGCTGTAGATGTGAGAAGAGAGAAGGACATGTGAAAGCATGATTTCTGGGACTGCAACAGTTTATTGTTATAGGGAACATACTCAATGACTTATGACCTGATAGGTTGCTTTTAACCACCTTTGTATTTTTCTTAAGAATTGTTTCAGAGGGTGAAGGTACATGAGTGAGACATGAACATAGTTTACTTGCTGTTATTATGTGAAAAGCATGATAACTAAAAAATCAAACTCATCAGATCCTCCTGTCATGCTGAATGTTGCCTATGATATTATTGGCAACTATAAAGCAATAGTGCATTTTATGTAGAAAATTAAATACTATATCAGGCGTGTGTGTGGCTGTGTGTGAGTGGACTATCTTCACCATTCTATCTTCAGAAGCGATGTGCACCTTGTGCTACTAAGCTAGATAGTTAACCAAGATGCTGTTTCACACAGATGCATTGTCTTATTTAGAAAACACAGCATCACAGGAGGAGGTTACAAGCTAATGACCCTAGGGCCATTACAAGCCCAGCCTACGTTTACCCTTATTTCCACAATCAGCACCTATCTCCTCTGTCCAAGAGGGACAGAGGTGCAACTCCTGGGGTGAATTTGCAGTTTGTGCATACATCCACTTTTTACTGAAGGGGTTGCTTGGGTGAATGCTTCATTTTGGTGATTGCACATACTAGGAAATGTTGCTGAAGGGTCATTTAGTGTAATATTTCATGTTGGTGTTTGTGCATAGTTCAACATTTTACTGAAGGGGTCGCTTGGGTGAATCTCTCACTTTGGTGCATGTACAAACTGTGAAATGCTGCTGAAGGGGTCACTTGGGTGAATTCTTCATTTTGGTAATTGTACATACTTCAACATTTTACTGAAGGGTTTGCAAGGGTGAATGTTTTATTTTGGTGCATGTAAGGGTCGTTTGGGGAAATATTTAATTCTGGTGCTTGTGCATACATCAACATTTTATCATCCCTCAAATGTGTGTTCAGTTTCTTGTACAATTTGTGGCTTTCTTGTAAAGTGCTGTCGACAGCAGTCACTAAATAATAACTACATGATTTTCAGATTTCATACCCTTCAGAACATGCTTACTGTGACATTACCTGCTAAGTATACAAGACCAATATTTAAAATCTGTTCCTATTTTGGGTTTCTGTCTCTGATTGTTAAACTAAGAGGTTGAGGGTCATGAGAAATGCAAAACGTTTGCAATATATTTTGGGCATTTTTCCTGGCTTTGTCAGTCATGTGTGGAATTTAGATGGGAGAAAGGGCTCAGTAATATATAAGTGTTATATTATTTGTACTGAATTACTCGTCTTCTCCTAACAGACTATAATGAGTCTGTGCTGCACAAGGTTATTACCTACACAACAAGTTATGTGCAGCAATTATCACCTTTGTCTGAGCATGTAGAACCTTGCAGTAATTAAATGCAATTACAAAAAAAAAATATATATATATATATATATATATATATATATTCTCGGGAATAGATTTTCTAACAAACCTATCTTATGTTTATGTAGTATTCAACTGCTGAAATGTGATGTAATTATCTGTAAAACAACTTCTGTGCCTGCATTTTATATGTTAATCGTTTTATTTGGAGCTTATCTTCCCGGGCCTCTACTGAAAATGGACATATATCCAGATAGACTAGCCCGGTCAACAAATGTAAAATAAATAAAATAAAATTCATTATCACATTATTAATTTACAATATGTGCAGTTACAGTGAATCACTGAGTAATCACTTGTCAGGTAAAACCATCAGCAGCTGCCTGTTATTCACATTACTAAAACTTATCACATTGCAAGCACAGTTATGGGACACTGCAGATTCCTCCCTTCAAGTGCCACTGATACTTTTCATATCTTGTTGCATTACTCTGCTAGGAGCTTGTCAACTTACTGAGTAAAACCTAATTTTAAGATGGTAAAATAATTATCTGTATGCTGTACACATGTACAGAAATAATTTTTAGGACTTAGGTTACGAGTATTATGATTTTTTTTCATATTTTGGTAGATAACATTGCTGGGGACCATGTCAACATGGTAAAAGAACTGTGCCTGTATGCTGTACACATGTACATATATCAAAGTTTGTTTCAGACTTAGGTTATGGAAATTATGATTTTATTTCATATTTTGGTAAATAACTTTGGAAGAGAACATGTCAGTGTGCCAAATAATACCTCATTTTGAAGACAGTGTTACTACTTACAACATGGTAAAAGAACTGGGTCTGTATGTTGTACACATGTACATATATCAAAGTTTGTTTTGGACTTAGGTTATGGGAAAAAGAAGTTATGTACTTAGCATAATGTTACATGTGAGTTGTTCTTTTCGCCTTCATTCTGACTGATGGGTTCGGAGGCGATCCTCGGCTCAGAGTTGGCCAAATTACAAAAGTTCAAGGTCTCTAACAGCTCGAGGCTGAAACCCTATCCCACAATGCACCTCTAACTTCCGCAGATCTTGTTTACTGCCAACTAGCCTTAAACCTACCCCAGATTTCAAGGAAATCTAGAGATAACTAGAGAGAGGAAACTCCTCAGAAGAACCAAAACCAACGTACAGCCTCTCGAACTTCCAGACATTGGATGGGGGTAGGTGGGAGGGGGGACGTAAGAATGAAGGCGAGAAGAACAACTCACACGGAACAGTGCGCTAAGTACATAACTTCTTTATGTGACGTTATTCAATCTTGCCTTCATTCTGACTGATGGGTAGCGCCCCCAGCACCATAAACTTGGGTGGCTCATGGCAGTACCTGTCTAAGGACAGCAGACCCAAATGAAGCTCTGTCCCTTGAGGCCTTATCAACCTTGTAGCGAGACATGAAGGTATGTGACTTTGACCATGTGGCAGCTGCACAAATAGAATCAATGGGTAGTCTGGCCAAGAAAGCTGTGGAAGTAGAAACAGCTCTATTTGAATGAGCTTTGACTTTGTCATATAAAGAAATGTCTGCCTCATGGCAATTAAAGGATATGCAATCAGAAAGCCATTTAGATAAGGTAACTTTAGATATTGGTGCACCTTTCTTGGACTCTGAGGAGACAAACAACTTGTCAGCTCTTCTATGATTTTTTTGTCCTGTCCAGATAGAAACAAAGTTGTCTATGGACGTCAAGTTTGTGAAGCATATATACCAACTGATTAGAGTGATTGGGAAAGAAAACAGGCAAGTCAATTGCCTGGTTAAGGGTGAATTCAGAACAAATTTTGTGTAAGAATGACGGATTCGTCCTGAGGGAGACGCTATCTTTGTGGAATATTAAATATGGATGCTTAACTGAGACAGCTTGCAACTCAGAAATTCTGCGTGCTGAAGTAATGGCCACCAAGAAAGATATTTCAGCTCACAAGAAGAAGCAGGTTCAAAGGGTGGGAGGATAATCTTGGATAGGACTAGATTCAAATTCCGTGGGGTGGTAGTAGATCTTATCAGTGGTTTTAAGTGCATTGTACCCTTCAAAAAAGCCTTCCCAACTTGTTAGACATACCATTTCCAGATTCACCTATATGGAAATTAGATATAGCAGCCAATTGTACCCTAATGGCGGCTGCTGCAGCTCCTTCATTGAACAGTTTGGTCAGAAACTCCAAGACATCCAAAATGGAGGCCAGAAAAGGGTCAATTTTATTCTGCTGAGCCCAGATGGAAAACCTTTTCCACTTACTGAGATATAGTTTCCTGGTTGAAGACTTGTGTGAGGACAACAGAATATGTTGAGCTTCTTCTGATAAATTTTGGAACCTGGCTATTCTGGGAATTGGCACAGCCAAGCTGTCAGTCTGCTGGACTGAAGGGAAGGTTGAAGAGCTCCTGACGAGTGGGTCAACAGATCTGGCACTGGGTCCAGGATCCAAGGCTCTTCTACTAGGTGAGGCTTCAGAAAGGGGAACCAGATTTGACAAGGCCAATATGGGGCTATTAAGATAAGTGTCCTACCCAGAAAACTGGCTTTCTGCAAAACTTTGGGAATCAGAGGAAAGGGAGGGAAGGCATAAAGGAGTCCTGGAGGCCAATCTTGTATGAGCGCGTCCCTCGGGGATTGTCCCTGTTGAGGGATCAGGGCAAAGTAGTTGCTGCATTTGGTGTTCGTGGGAGTCACAAAGTGGTCGCAGCAAGGCTGGCCCCATCTGTGGAATATCATTTCCGCTACTTTGTTCTTGAGGAACCAGTCGTGAGGCAACAGAATTGCCCTGCTGAGTTTGTCCGCTATTACGTTGAATTTCCCTGGGATGTGCGTTGCTATCAGAAAGCGCTGGGTGGACTCCGCCCATTTCCACAATCTTAGAGCCTCTTGACATAGGGATAAGATCTGGTTCCTCCTTGTTTGTTTATATACCAGACTATGGACATGCTGTCTGACTGAACTGCAATCATACCCACAAGAAGACAGTCTTGAAAGGACTGCAATGCTAAGAGAACTGCTCTCATCTCTAGGACGTTGATGTGCAAATGAGCCTCTTGAATCTGCCATGTACCTTGGGCTGTCCATCCCTGATAAAGTCCCCCCCACCCAATCAAGGAGGCGTCTGTGGTCACCACTGAAACTGGAACCGGGAGGACAAAGGGATGTCCCATGGTCACCGATTCAGATGTTAGCCACCACCGAAGATTGTCCTTGCAAGTGTTGGTTATCAGAACTGGGTGATTCATTGGTAAGTCCTGAAATGTCCACTGTGTGAATAGCAGCCACTGAAAAATGCGCATGTGAGATCTCACCAGAGGTATTGCAATGATAGCTGCTGCCATGGTGCCGAGCAACTTGAGAATCTGTGATGCTGGTGCTTTGTGTTTTGACAGGAGATCCACAATTTGTTGTCGTAGGGTGAGCACTCTTTCTGAAGGAAGCTTTAAAGACATGTTGACTGTTTCTACGTCTGCTCCTACAAATACTGTAAGCTGCAACGGCAATAAAGCAGACTTTTCTGAATTTATCGTAATGTCCAGCTGGTAACATAGATCTAAGACAGTGTCCCTTGCCCGAATAAGCTGATGCCTGGTGGGTGCGCTGAGGAGCCAGTCATCCAAGTACAGAAAAGTAGTTGTGTATACTTACCATAAATGTAGATGTTCGAAAGTATTCACTGTTGCAGTCCTTACAAAGTTTGAGGTCTCTAACAGCTCGAGGCTGAAACCCTATCATGGTAGCCCGCAGCAAGCCAGAATACCAAAGTCCTTGGTATACGACGTCGGCTGCTTCTGGTTAAAGCCTGACGTCAGGTACAAAGGCCGGCAGCTGATGCCACTTCCTCAGTTTTTCTTGCCTTAACGGTCAGGAGCCCCCCAAAAAAAGTAAGACCAGGAAAAGAAAAAATCCAGTCTGTGCCCTAGGAAAAATGAGGGGGTGGAAGTGGGGGAAACCAGGACTGCAACAGTGAATACACTCGAACATCTACATTTATGGTAAGTGTACACAACTGTACTATGTTCATCGTGTTTCACTGTTGCAGTCCTTACAAATGGGTTAATTCCCAAAGCCCAGGAAAAAAACAAAAGGGAGGAGGAACACCCACTGATTAAGGGTTGGTAAGGATGCCCTACAACACTGCAGTGGCAAAACCTGGACTTAGAAAACAAGGGCAAATTGTAATGTTTAGTGAAAGTGTGGACAGAAGTCCAGGTAGCCGCTTCCAGAATTTCATTAGTAGGTACACCTCTTAGAAAAGCTGCTTAGGTAGAGGTAGCTCTAGTAGAATGGGTCCTAATGCCCTGAGGAGGAACCTTGCCATGCTGCAAATAACAAAATTGAATACAATGAGCAATCCACTTAGAAATAGCCTGTTTAGAAATAGCTTTGCCCTGAGCTCCAGGAGTAAAACTGACCAACTGATCTGACTTTTGAAAAAGTTTAGTCCTGTCCAGGTAAAATCTAAGTTGTCTATGCACATCCAGGGAATGCAGCAACCATTCTCCTCTATTCTGTGGATTAAGAAAGAAGGTAGGCAGGTGGATAGACTGGTCAAGAGTCAGGCTAGAAACCACCTTAGGCATAAAAGAGGGATTAGTCCGAAGAGAAACACCATCCACATGGAAAGTGATAAAAGGCTCTACTGCCATTAAGGCCTGCAGCTCAGACACTCTTCTAGCTGAAGTATTGGCCAAGAGAAATGCAGTTTTCAAGGAGAGAAACTTAAAATCTGCTAAGGCAGCAGGTTCAAAGGTAGGCAGAGTAGGTTTCTCAAGTACAAAATTAAGATCCCAAGCAGGAGTAAGTGCCCTTCTGGGAGGCTTTAAATTTCTAACTCCCCTGAGGAACTGTTTCATCAAGGGATGAGAGAAAATGGGTTGCTCAAAGGAATAATGAGCAGAAATAGCTGAAGCATGAATTTGATAGAAGAGAAGGAAAGTCCGCCATTAAGCAAGCCTGCTAGATAATCAAGAATTAGAGGAAGAGTAGGTTGAGATGGGTCTTCTCTAGTCTGCATCCAAATGGAGAATCTTTTCCACTTATCTGCGTAAGATTTCCTAGTACTAGGCCTCCTAACCTCACGAAGGACTTCAACTACCTGTTGAGAAAGGCTTAAATTATGAGCTAGGCTGTCAAATGCAGAGTCTGATGGTGAGGATGCAGAATCCCCCCCCCCCCCGAACCAAGAGATCTGGTATCAGGGGAAGATGCCAAGGCTGAGACTAGGAGAGACTGCGAAGAAGTGGATACCAATGTTGCTTAGGCCAGTCTGGAACTATGATGACGGCCCTTGTTTTTTGTCCCTTATCTTTAACAGCACACTGGGAAGGAGAGGCAGAGGAGGGAATGCATAGATCAATAGCTGTGTCCAGGGGAAGGACAGGGCATCTGCTTTTTAAGCTTTGTCGTGATGATCCCTGGTGTAAAAGGTTGGAGGAAGGTGGCTGGTCAGAGATGAAAAGAGATTCACCTGGGGAATGCCCCAACGCTGAATGATGCGATAGAAGATGGTCTTGTTTAGTTGCTACTCGTGAGGTTCCAGGACCTGCCTGCTCAGCCGGTCTGCCAAGGTGTTGAGCCTTCCTGGAAGAAACGGAGCTGTCAGATGAATGCCCATAGAAGCTGCCATGGACCACAGTCACATGCTTTGTCTGCACAGGGGGTAAGAATGAGTCCCTCCCAGCTTGTTGATGTACCACATGATTGTAGTGTTGTCTGTCCTGACTAAAAGAGTTCTAGGAGAGGTAAGATCCTTGAAAGCCATCAAGGCCTGCTGAACTGCCATCAATTCCTTCAGGTTTATGTGCAAATGAACTTGTTGAAAGCTCAACGTTCCCTGAATGTATCTGCCCTCTAGATGTGCTCCCCAAGTGTAGTCCGAGGCATCTGTAGTGAGAGTCTGGCTGGCAGGAGGTGGACAGAAAGGTAAGCCTTTGTTCTGCACACATGCCGTCGCCCACCAAAGGAACTCAGTCTGCAGGCAGGGAATCAGAGGAAGACTCAAGTCTAAATCCTGAGTGTGCTGACACCAAAGGTTTTTGAGGTGCCATTGTATTTTCCTCATATGCAGTCTGGCATATGGAATCATCAGAATACATGAAGTCATGAATCCCAGGGCTTGCAGGAATTGCCTTGCAGAGAGCTGGGCCATGCTTGCCAAATTCCTGAAGTAATTCAAAAGATCCATCTGTTTCTCTTGAGGGAGGGATACTATCTGGGCGGCTGTGTTCAGACTCACTTCCAGGAATACAATCTCCCTGGTGGGTAGCAATTTTGATTTATTTTCGTTGACTGTGTAGCCCAAAGAGGTGAGAAAGTTCTTTACAAAATCCAAATCCTTTAGAAGTTGCTCTGGAGAGTTTGCCTGAATAAGACAATCGTCCAAGTAAGGGTAAAATTGAATGTTTCTTTGCCTGCAAAAGGCAATGACTGAAGCCAGACATTTTGTAAAAACTCTGGGAGCAGTAGAAAAGCCAAAGGGCAGTGCAGAGAATTGGAAGTGCTTGTTCCCTGCCCTGAAGCGAAGGAACTGCCTGCAGCTTTCCCTTATAGGGATGTGAAGTAAGCTTCTTTTAGATCCAAAGTCATCAGCCAGGAATCCTTGGCCAGCATTGGCAGCAACTGCTGAAGAGTGAGCATTTTGAACTTGGGAATCACCAGAAAAGTATTTAGAATGGACAAATCCAGAATAGGGTGCCAGGTGACTCTGTTTTTTGACCAGGAAAAGTCTTGAGAAAAACCCTGGCCTATCTGTACTGCAGGAACTGGCTCTATTGCTCCTTGGTTTAGCAAGGAAGAAACTTGTTTTTCTGCTTCTGCCCTTTGAAGTGGGGGAATATCTGAGTATCCTTGGGGGACCGGGAAGGTGTGAAAAGAGAATTTGTAGCCTTGGGATACTATTTTTAGCACCCACTTGTTGTCAGTGATACTGTGCCAGACCTCTGCAAAAATGGCTAACCTTCCCCCTAAAGGAAACCCTGGGCCCACAGAGGCAAGCAGGGGAAGACCGGAGTCATTGAGAATGTTTGCTTTGGGAAGTCTGCTTAGAACTCCCTGATTTTGAAGATGAAGCCTGCCAGTGTTTAGCCTTTTGAGAGGTGAACGTCTTTCCCCTGGAAGACCTGTAACCCCTAGACCTAGTGTGACCCTGTTTACTAGGGTCAGGAAAAGTCCAACTCTTAGAAGGGTAATTCCTGCTAAAATGATGAGGCTGAACTTGCAGAAAATCCTTAACAGTTTGCATAGATTTAGCCTTATCCTCCAACTTCTTCAATACCTCTTCTGCTCTGCTTCCAAAAAGAGTGTCCTTGTGCAAGGGCACATCCAGTAATTTAGATTTTACAGGTTCAGAAAGGGGCTGTTCCCTGAGCCAAGCATGTCTTCTAAAAACAGAATCAGTGGCAGCTGCTCTGCAGGAAGCCTCCAAAGTGTCAAAACCACAATGTAGAGAATGTTTAGTAACAAGAGTGGCAGAATTCAATAAGTCTTGCATGTCCTTACTCTCCATCAGGGAAGGAACACCAGCAATTTTAGCCTTAATGGCCTCCAAAGTATGCTGCTGATACTTAAGCATATGAAAGAGACAATTAACAGACCTAACAGCCAGGGTGAAAGAAGTACAAACCCCACCTATCTAAGGCCCTAGATTCCCTGTCAGAAGGATTTTTAGCAACCATGGCTTTAACACTCTTAGGGCCCTGAGAAATAATCTGTGGATCAGCAGTAGGATTCTTGAAAAGGAACTGATGAGAATCAGGAATGCTATAATACCTTTTAGGCGTTCTGGGAGCAGGAGGAACAGAATTAGGAGTCAAAGAATTCTCCATGAAAACATCATCAACAACTTCCAAAACCAGAGGGACAGCCAAAGGCTTATGCTGTGGCAGATCCAAGAATTCCCTAATCCGTTTCTTAGACTGAGGGTAGTCCTGACCTTCCCATTTGAAATGCTCCCTAAGAGTATTCAGAGTATCTCCAAAAGAAAAATCTTCTGGAGGGGAGGCAGAAGGGATGGAGTCTTCTGCATCAAAATCCTCAAAACTAGAAAAAAGTTGAGAGTTTCCCTCTTCATCAGCAGAGTTGCTGGAAACCTCAGGGTCTGAAGCAGACAAAACATCTGGGGACAATTCCCTAGCCCTCTTAGAAGGAGGTGGCTGAGAGCCCCTATTAAGAGTCAAGAGATAACTAGCCATCTTAACCATCTGAACCTGAGGCATTTGAGGGGAGGCCTGTGCCTGCTTAGGAGTAGATTTTCGGCTGGGAGGCCTGCTAGAAAGCCAGAGGGACTCGGGAGGCCTAGCCACCGCTGAAGTGTGAACCAAGGTCGTTGGCCTGGATCTAGTCTCTGGGCGGAGAAAAGAGGCCTCAGAGGCCGGCGCCTGTTTAGTGGCTCTGGATCCATCAGAGGCAGTGACTGGCGGAGGGTCCGAAGACGAAATAGAAGCCTGCGGAATGGAGGACTCAGAAAAAGTCTCCGCAGATGCCTGCTGCTGAACTTCCGCAGACTGCAGGGGCAAAGAAAACACCTCACTTGCTACCACTGGACTGACAACCAACTTAACAGGGATGTCGTTGGTTACTTTGACCCTAAGCCTGTCGCGGTCCTTATCCTTGCACTTCTTAAGAACATCCAAGTCGGGAGACCAGAAGACGCTATACCAGCAAACTTAGGCCAAACTTCGAAGGGTTTATATAAAATCCTGGCTCTACGGCATATGATACATGGGTTGAAAGAAGCACAGAGATAACAATTTAGGACTTCGTGCTCAAGGCCTAAACAAATAATACAGTAAGAATGAAAATCATGATGCGGAATCTGTTTTCCACAGGTAAGACAGTTATTAATTTTCTCTGACATTTGTTAAAGCAAAAAAAAAGGGTCCCCAACAGGGTACTTATCTGAGGATGTCTTCAACTTTAGAAGTCGGAATACAAAAAGAAGGTAATTGTCTGTCCTGCACTCATGCGAATTGCATCTGCTTCAGGTTCCGCAGCAAGAAAGACTGAGGAAGTGACGTCGGCTGCCTGCCTTTGTACCTGACGTCAGGCTTTAACCGGAGGCAACCAACATCATATACCAAGGACTTTGGTATTCTGACCGACTGCGGGCTACCGGGAGCCAGATGACCCATTTGTAAGGACTGCAACAGTGAAACACAATGAACATCACCCGGATTTCCTAGATGTCTCAAGTGAGCCATGACTACTTCCATACATTTGGTGAAAACTCTGGGGGCTGTAGTGAGACCAAAGGGCAGGGCCGAAACTGGAAGTGACTGACTCCCAGCCTGAAGCACAGATGATGATCTCTGGATGGCCTGACCATTTTGATATGGTAGTACGCATCCTGAAGACTTACTGAGCACATCCAACTCCAGTCCCCTGTCTTCTTTGGCACCAAAAAGAATCTTGAGTAAGTTCCGGATCCTTCTGGTCTGCTGGGACTGATTGGATGACTTTTTTGTAATAGTTTATGAACCTCTACTGTTGCCACATCCCATAGACTGGGTGGAATGTCCGGGATTCCTTTTGTTGGTCTGGGTTGGGTATGAAAGGGGATGAAATAGCCTCTGGATATAAAATTTTGTACTCATCGGTCTTCTGAGATTTTTAGCCAGGCGCCTAGGTACAAAGACAACGTCCCCGACTGCCTCCAGAGCAGGACAGTTGGGCCTCCTTTCAGTAGCACTGATAGGACTTGCCAAGGAACTGATCCCCGTTGCCCTGGTTTCGCGGACCCCCTCTGCCACATGGGCGTCATCTTCCATCATTGCCCACTCCTCTGTCCCTGGAAGAGGCTTCACCACATGAGTTCGGAAAGGCTCCTTGGACTTTGCAGAACCACATTTTTCCTCCCCATTGACCTTCAGGGTAAGGTTTAGTAGGGCTGGAAAAACGGAATCCTACGGCAGATACAGTCTTACCGTCTTGCTCACATCTGGTGAGGGTCTCTAACTTTTGGACCAAACAAAGAAGACCCATCAAAAGGGGCATTCACAAATGACTACTTGAAAGGTTCGGCAAAGGAACATAAGCGCATCCAGGAATGTCTCCATCAGGGAAGGAACACCAGCAATTTTAGCCTTAATGGCCTCCAAAGTATGCTGCTGATACTTAAGCATATGAAAGAGACAATTAACAGACCTAACAGCCAGGGTGAAAGAAGTACAAACATTTTTTACCCCACCTATCTAAGGCCCTAGATTCCCTGTCAGAAGGATTTTTAGCAACCATGGCTTTAACACTCTTAGGGCCCTGAGAAATAATCTGTGGATCAGCAGTAGGATTCTTGAAAAGGAACTGATGAGAATCAGGAATGCTATAATACCTTTTAGGCGTTCTGGGAGCAGGAGGAACAGAATTAGGAGTCAAAGAATTCTCCATGAAAACATCATCAACAACTTCCAAAACCAGAGGGACAGCCAAAGGCTTATGCTGTGGCAGATCCAAGAATTCCCTAATCCGTTTCTTAGACTGAGGGTAGTCCTGACCTTCCCATTTGAAATGCTCCCTAAGAGTATTCAGAGTATCTCCAAAAGAAAAATCTTCTGGAGGGGAGGCAGAAGGGATGGAGTCTTCTGCATCAAAATCCTCAAAACTAGAAAAAAGTTGAGAGTTTCCCTCTTCATCAGCAGAGTTGCTGGAAACCTCAGGGTCTGAAGCAGACAAAACATCTGGGGACAATTCCCTAGCCCTCTTAGAAGGAGGTGGCTGAGAGCCCCTATTAAGAGTCAAGAGATAACTAGCCATCTTAACCATCTGAACCTGAGGCATTTGAGGGGAGGCCTGTGCCTGCTTAGGAGTAGATTTTCGGCTGGGAGGCCTGCTAGAAAGCCAGAGGGACTCGGGAGGCCTAGCCACCGCTGAAGTGTGAACCAAGGTCGTTGGCCTGGATCTAGTCTCTGGGCGGAGAAAAGAGGCCTCAGAGGCCGGCGCCTGTTTAGTGGCTCTGGATCCATCAGAGGCAGTGACTGGCGGAGGGTCCGAAGACGAAATAGAAGCCTGCGGAATGGAGGACTCAGAAAAAGTCTCCGCAGATGCCTGCTGCTGAACTTCCGCAGACTGCAGGGGCAAAGAAAACACCTCACTTGCTACCACTGGACTGACAACCAACTTAACAGGGATGTCGTTGGTTACTTTGACCCTAAGCCTGTCGCGGTCCTTATCCTTGCACTTCTTAAGAACATCCGAAGTCGGGAGACCAGAAGACGCTATACCAGCAAACTTAGGCCAAACTTCGAAGGGTTTATATAAAATCCTAGCTCTACGGCATATGATACATGGGTTGAAAGAAGCACAGAGATAACAATTTAGGACTTCGTGCTCAAGGCCTAAACAAATAATACAGTAAGAATGAAAATCATGATGCGGAATCTGTTTTCCACAGGTAAGACAGTTATTAATTTTCTCTGACATTTGTTAAAGCAAAAAAAAAGGGTCCCCAACAGGGTACTTATCTGAGGATGTCTTCAACTTTAGAAGTCGGAATACAAAAAGAAGGTAATTGTCTGTCCTGCACTCATGCGAATTGCATCTGCTTCAGGTTCCGCAGCAAGAAAGACTGAGGAAGTGACGTCGGCTGCCTGCCTTTGTACCTGACGTCAGGCTTTAACCGGAGGCAACCAACGTCATATACCAAGGACTTTGGTATTCTGACCGACTGCGGGCTACCGGGAGCCAGATGACCCATTTGTAAGGACTGCAACAGTGAAACACAATGAACATCACCCGGATTTCCTAGATGTCTCAAGTGAGCCATGACTACTTCCATACATTTGGTGAAAACTCTGGGGGCTGTAGTGAGACCAAAGGGCAGGGCCGAAACTGGAAGTGACTGACTCCCAGCCTGAAGCACAGATGATGATCTCTGGATGGCCTGACCATTTTGATATGGTAGTACGCATCCTGAAGACTTACTGAGCACATCCAACTCCAGTCCCCTGTCTTCTTTGGCACCAAAAAGAATCTTGAGTAAGTTCCGGATCCTTGCTGGTCTGCTGGGACTGATTGGATGACTTTTTTGTAATAGTTTATGAACCTCTACTGTTGCCACATCCCATAGACTGGGTGGAATGTCCGGGATTCCTTTTGTTGGTCTGGGTTGGGTATGAAAGGGGATGAAATAGCCTCTGGATATAAAATTTTGTACTCATCGGTCTTCTGAGATTTTTAGCCAGGCGCCTAGGTACAAAGACAAACGTCCCCCGACTGCCTCCAGAGCAGGACAGTTGGGCCTCCTTTCAGTAGCACTGATAGGACTTGCCAAGGAACTGATCCCCGTTGCCCTGGTTTCGCGGACCCCCTCTGCCACATGGGCGTCATCTTCCATCATTGCCCACTCCTCTGTCCCTGGAAGAGGCTTCACCACATGAGTTCGGAAAGGCTCCTTGGACTTTGCAGAACCACATTTTTCCTCCCCATTGACCTTCAGGGTAAGGTTTAGTAGGGCTGGAAAAACGGAATCCTACGGCAGATACAGTCTTACCGTCTTGCTCACATCTGGTGAGGGTCTCTAACTTTTGGACCAAACAAAGAAGACCCATCAAAAGGGGCATTCACAAATGACTACTTGAAAGGTTCGGCAAAGGAACATAAGCGCATCCAGGAATGTCTCCACAGAGCAATACCTGTACCCACTGCCCTACTCATCCCATCGGCTGCGTACGATATGAGGCGCATGGAAGAGTTAATAGAATTGAGGGTAGCAAGCTGAGACGTCACTTTGTCCTCCACTGAATTGGCTACTGCACCCTGGAGAGTATCTCCTAGCTCTTTCAGGAGATCTCTGTGAAGCCTTGTGAAATGGGTTAGATAGTTCAAGGACGGAAGAGCAAAGGTCATAGAACTGAACATGTGCTTGCCGTATCTGTCCATGATCCTAGATTCCCTATTAGGAGAATGGACAGACGTAGACGTCTCAGATATCTCTTTCTTAGTGGCTGCCACAACCACCATGGTATCAACAGGTATGGGCTTGGATAAGAAAGACTTGTCATGAGGAGCTAAAATGTATTTATTGGGCCTCCTCGGGACAGGCTCCATAGAATCTGGTGATTCCCACGCCCGTCGAGACAAAAGATCCATCAACTTACTGAAGGGTGGAGAAACCCAAGAGGTGGAGGGTCGAGACCTGAATGCCTTCAGGAGCACCGATTCATCCTCGGTAGGGTTAATGGGCTGCCAGCCACCCCTCTGCTTAAGGATCTCTAGGACATCCGCAAAGGAGATATCCTCAGAGGGGGACTTTCGGGACCCTTCCAATTCCTCAAAATCAGTGTCAGACATGATGGATTCCTCAGGGGAATCTAAATGTCGCCTCTCTTACATAACCTCTTCCGAGGGACCTCCTTAGTGGGAACTTCTGGGGAGGTCTCGGAAGAGCAGGGTTCCCCCAAGGGGGCTTCCTGAGGCTCCGGGTCTCTACACTTACGGTGGGTCTGCAGTGATGGAGAAGATTACGGTGCTTTTCAGGAGGAGGTGGCCATTTCAGAGGTAGTGGCTGTCCTGGGGGACAAAACCCTCCTCATGGTATTGAAGGCACCATGGCTCCGATGCGAGGAAGCACCTGGGTCAGAAGACACCGAAGACTCCTCCTGCACCAAAACCGTCGGCTCCGAGCCAGAGGTAGGAGCTGAACTCATCTGCACCAAAGCCCCGGAACCGATGGGAAAGTGTCGTCTCCCAGATTCCGTCACCGGAGCAGAGGACATCAGGGTTGTCGGTGCTGACAGGTCCAAAGTGAGTGTCGGAACCGACGGTTCCACAAATGACTAAACAGCCTCCTCCGGCTCCGATGTCTTGATTCGAGTTGGAGGAGGAGCAGAAATCATAGGAGAGGACTTTGTCAGTTCCGAAGCTGCCTGAGTAGAAGCCGACAGAATTTTAGCTAGTGCTGGATTCTGTAACAGTCTCCGTAACACGCGATCCACATCTGAATCAGAAAGACTGGAAGCCCGAGAGGAAGCTACAAATGGAGCCGGTGAATCCAGAATTGGGGATCTCAATGTAGGAGATACCGGTTCCAAGACTGGGGACCAGCTCCTACCCACTACCTGTACAGTCAGTTCTGAAGACAGTGGAGCCGATACAGGAACCGAAGAGCCCTTCAGATCCGAACTCACAGAAGAGGAAGCTGAAGACGAAGGTTTTGGTTTCCTGGAGCAGTATCCAAGTCTGACTGGAAAGCAGACAATCAATCCACGCTCGACCAACTTCCTTTTCCTTTCTGCCAAAGCCCTACCACTGTATCCATGGTAAATGGAACAAAACTCTTGGAGATGTACCTCTCCCAAACAGTAGACACATGTAGTGTGGCCATCGGTGATTGTTATCTTCTGATTACACTTAGGGCACTTCTTAAACCCTGACTTGGCCTTTTCAGACAGAATGACACAGTAAAATCACAGCAATGAAATAGAACTCTAATAACCAATTAAAGGTTAGCAACAACACACAATATAAGTCTAACCAGCTACAAATACAACTAAGGAAAGCCTAACTTGGCTGAAGCTGTAGTTAAAGGAAATAAGCCTAACTGGCTAAAAGTAAACAACTCAAAAGAGCCTAACTCGGCTATAAGCCTAACTGGCTACAAAAAAAGTGACAAAAAAGCCTAACTCAGCTTAAGGGATAGGGGAAAGTTAAGCCTAACCGGCTATGAGAAAGGAACCAACAGGGCCAAACACCCAGAAAAAAACGAGAACACAAGTTCTTTTATTATCAAACAATTATTAAACAATTAGAAAGAGCAGAATCCCAAAAAGGATATCCTATCCATTCAAACTTTCACAAAAACTTATTCTATAGAAAAAAAAGACAAAACTTATCTCTCAAATGGCCTGAGCTGTAGAGAAACACATGATCTGTTGCAGCGGCAAACTAGATCTGGGGAAGTTAGAAGTGCATTATGGGATATGGTTTCAGCTTCGAGCTGTTAGAGACCTCGAGCTTTGCAACTTGGCCCTGAACCCATCAGTCAGAATGAAGGTGAAATTGAACAACTTCACATTTATGATTTTTTTCATATTTTGGTAAATAAATTTGCAAGGGAACATGTCAGTGTGCCCAGTAATACCTCATTTTGAAGACAGTGTTACTCCTTACAACATGGTAAAAGAACTGGGTCTGTATGTTGTACACATGTACAGGTATCAAAGTTTGTTTCGGACTTAGGTTATGGAAATTATGATTTTTTTTTCATATTTTGGTAAATAACTTTGCAAGGGAACATGTCAGTGTGCTAAGTAATACCTCATTTTGAAGACAGTGTTACTCCTTACAACACGGTAAAAGAACTGGGTCTGTATGTTGTACACATGTACAGATATCAAAGTCTGTTTCAGACTTAGGTTATGGAAATTATGATTTTTTTTCATATTTTGGTAAATAACTTTGCAAGGGAGCATGTCAGTGTGCCGACTAATACCTAATTTTCAAGACTGTGTTATTCCTTACAACATGGTAAAAGAACTGTGTCTGTGCAGTATACACATTTACAGATATCACAGTTTGTTTAGTCTTGTAGGATTATGAAAATTATACATTTCCAATACTTCTCATTATTATGCCCATATTTTTGCAAGAGAGCATGGTGACGACACAAATGAAGCATCATTTTGAAGCCAACATTTAGACGCACATCTTCTACACTGATGTGTCCTCTGTCTGTTACAGGTGATGAGATATTATGCTTTATCATTTATGAGAAATATTATATTAATCATATTGCTGTGAATATCTCCATAAAGGAGCATCATACAGTAATGGTTAAGGTATCGTTTTGCTTTTCCAAAAAGGTAAAAAATATGCACAATATCAGCATTCCTTGCCAAATATTTAATAATGACTTTAATACACTATCAACATTTTCAATGTTGGAAAGTTCAGTGTCTGCTGAACAACTTTTGCATTTACATTTTTACTCTAGCTCTTATAGTTAAAGAGTTATGAACATTTGTTTTTTGTATGGTATTAGAAATGGATTTTATGAAAATGAGCTCAGGTTGCACTGTTGTTCCTATGGTGGAATTAAGCAGGCAGCTTTTTCTGAGCTGCTCCGAAGTGAATGAGTTAAATGACGAAGAATCCGTTCCTTGAAGCATCCATTTGTCTTGCCAACATAAAAACCCTGACAACAAGTACAGCTGGCCAGGTATATCAAGTTGTTGCTATTGCAGTCCACATAATTATTCAACCTATAGGTCCTATTTGTGATGGAATGTATGAATGAATTATTGCTATTAATAAAAGTACAAGCCTTGCATTTCCTGCATGGGAAAGTGCCCTTCCTGACACTCAGTTTTAAACATTCCCATTTTTATAGCAAAGTAACCTCTTCAAGTTCTTCTTATTTTTAAAACATAAGTGTGGAGTCTCACTTACTATTCTCTTCAAATCTTCGTCCAAGGTCAGAATACGCCAATTCTTTCGTAAATCACATATCTCAGGAATATCACTACTATATGTCAGTAAACATTTGAAGTAACTTGTTTCTTCTGAATGATCCAAATCTGTTGAAGTCTCATCATCCAATTTCCTCCTCTTAGAGAAGTAGGGTCGCCCTTTAGTTCCTCTTAATTCTTGTCTCTCTGTGACAGTATGGCTCATGTCCCTGTCCTTGTAGCCTTTTCCTTTAAAACATTCCAGCAGCTGTTTAGATTCATACTCAAATGTCTCTTCTGTACGTAATTTAGATGTACGTAAAAGTTGTCCCTTCACAACATGTGAGTAGATACACCATGGGTGCATACTAGAGAAAATGATTCCTCCAGCAGTCCTTTCTATGCACCCTGACATGAATCTCTCCTTTGTCAGAGATGGTCAAATTAACATCCAAAAAATCTATTGTTGCTGTTGATGTGTGTACTTCAAAATCCAAAAAAATATGTTGTGCCTTTTAAATATCTCACAAAGTCAAAGAAGGCTTGTTCATCACCTCTCCTCACAAGAAAACTATCATCCACAAACCGGCCGTAGTATATGATATTATTTTTCCATGGGTTGTCTCATTAAGTATAAATTCATGCTCCCATTTGGCCATCACTATACTTGAGTAGCTATTGGCACAAGAGGTGCCCAAAGCTACTCCCCATTTCTGCCAATAGTAGTCTCTCACATATAGGAAAATGTTGTTGTTCAATATAAGTTCCAATAATGTGCATAACATTACTGTTATGTTAGAATCAACTGTTCAATTAGATTTCATAAAGTCTTTGACCACTCTAATTCCATGTTCATTTGGAATAACAGTGAACACATTCTTCACATCCACTGTGGCCATTACCAAATTCACCGTGTCATTAAATGGATGAATTTTTTTCAAAGAGGGATTCCAGAAAATGGGAAGTGTCCCTTAATACTGCAACTGCATTATGAAGTAACATCTTCAATTTGCATTCAGCAAAAACAGACAAAGGTTCCGTGACACATCCTTCACATGATACTACAGGATGGAGGGGCAGGTCATTTGTGCTGTTACGTATTTTGGGTAGGCCATTAATTACAGGTATCCTTGGACTTTGTACTGTGAAGTAATTGAACAATTCCTGTCAAATGATCCTCATCATAAATAGTTCATATACTCTATTCTGTAAATTTTTTTTATTAGTTCATTAACCTTCCATTTGGTTACTTGAAGATAAATTCTGAGGTCACTTAACATAGAAATCAGCCTTTTATGATAGTCTGCTGTGTCTAACACAACAATGGCCCCTCCTTTGTCTGCTTGCTTCACTATTATAGCATAATCACATATAAGTTCTTGTAACCCACTTTTCTCATCAACCATTAGGTTGTGAAAGCCTTTGCTGTTACTACAATTTCTTAATTCAGCAACATCAATTTCACACAGCTTTGCAAACGTTTCCACTATCGGAAGTGGTAGTGGAATAAAAGTACTGGGTCTCTTAAAAATGTTCGATGCCTGCTCATTGTTGTTTCTGAAGATGTTCCTTAGCGTTACATTTCTTACAAAGCATTTTATATCAATGACAAATTCACTTAATTTTGAACAAGAGGCTGCTATAAAAGAAAGCCATTAATTTAACACACTAATCTGAACTTTACTTAGTTCATTTCTAGAAATGTTGACCACAAAAGGGCAATTCATACCATTAGAAGTTAATTCACTTTCTGTTTCTTTCTGTCTCTGCAAAATGATCTCTGTGGGCATGGATGATGTAGATTTTATATCGGTAAAATGGAACACAGAATCAAAGACTGTATTTATGAACATCTATACGATATAAAAAAAAAAAAAAAAAAAATAAGAATGCATTATTTAAACACATTCAACATAATCTTGGCCATAAAATAAGAAACAAAATAGTTGTATAAGTTGTATACTTCCAATAATAATGAATTTGTAGATATAAAGGAAGTAAGTAGGCTGAGTATAAAACACAGTTCTGAAATGAATCCAAAATGTTCGATCCAAATATCCAAATAATCTGGGTCCCATACGATAAAAGCAAATGATTTTTATTTAAAACAATACAGCAACACAAATGGATAGCATCATGATAAGTGGCTAGCGCTTTCACCTAAGCCATTTAGGTGAAAGCGCTAGCCACTTATCATCATGATGCTATCCATTTGTGTTGCTGTATTGTTTTAAATAAAAATCATTTGCTTTTATCTTATGGGACCCAGATTATTTGGATATTTGGATCGAACATTTTGGATTCATTTCAGAACTGTATTTTATACTCAGCCTACTTACTTCCTTTATATCTACATAATCTTGGACATGTTTTTAAATTTATGACTGTTGAAAAACTATTAATGAATATTAGAGGGGGACCATGACCATTAATTTTTGAGAAGAGAGAGTTGTACTGGCAGCTTTATTTAAATGCTTGCAGTTGGCCAGGGTTAAATAAGCACGGCTCTAGTATGTGTCTGCTGAAAATTAAGTTGTTGCTTAGATGATTGTCATGTATTATTTAAACTATATATGTGAAAGGTGTTGATGGTAATTCTATGGAGTGAATTTTCATGATCAACATATACATTTTTATAACTTGTGAACTTTTAAAGTGTAGTTCAATTATTTTGAACATGGTACTATAAGGTACATATCTTTAAATCACATTGTTTTTGCTTTAAATTATGTGACAAAAAGGGTATTTAAACCATTTTTAAGTTATGGCTGTTTAATCTGAATAAGTCTTGTAAATGAAAAGGTGAAAGCGCTCAAACTTTTGTGCAGCAGTCTCCTTGGTGGTCATTGGTATTCCAAGATTCCAATTTTTGTGTTTGTCTGCTCTCGTGTGTTTTGGTCCTTGCGAAGAAATGGCAGAATGGACTGAACTGTGACCAACTGAAACTTTTAGACTTTTTTATGTAATAATTCAATTTGCTCACATCCAGAATTGGTCTGAGGTCCTCTGTCTTTCTGGGCACTAAAAAGAAACGTTAGTAAGTTCTAAATCTTTTTTGCTCTGGTGGGACCTTTTGTTTAGCATCTTTTTAATTTTTATTACTACTGCTTTCCTCTGACTGGGTGGAATATCAGGAAGCTTTTTCCTTTTGCAAATACAAAGTTGGAAAAATGAAATGGAATAGGCTCTGGATATTACTCTTAGCACCTAGGAATCTTCTGTTATATTTGCCCAGGCATCCAGGTGCAAGGATAATCATCTTCTGACTGGATCCACAGATGGACAGTTGGGCAGAATTTCAGGAGAGCTGGAAGGGTCTGTCCAGAAAGGTATCAAGAAAACCCTGATTTTGTGGGCCTCCTGTGCCTTTAGGGTAACGTCTCCCATTGGAACTTCCTCCTCTGCTCTGGAGGAGTTGACCCCATGTGAATCTTGGAAAGGACCCCAAAATTTCCAGAACCACATTTTCTTACCACCCCTGATTACTGGAGAAGGTTCGTTGATGGGTACAGAACTTAATCCCAAGGGGAGACAGAGTTCGTTGTGGGTAAGTGTTTCTTTTACTAATGCACCAAACAATGATGTGACATTGAAGGGGCGTTGATGAAGGATCCAATTTCTAGAATATGTGGCCAAGTTGGATCCGAGGATTGGATCCAAACCTATATGGTGAGGAAGACTGAAAAGGACAACATCAGATCCACCCCTTCTGCATGAGTTGACCCAGCTACAGCCTACTCATGGAGATAAGACAAGCCAAAGAACTCTAAGGCTGCTTAACAGGCTCAGAAGTGGAGGTCATTCTCTTCTTTCTCCTGGAAAAGCATAATGCAAATGGTGAGGAAGTGGATCCCCTATCAATGAAGGCACTGAGAATGGACAGCAAAACTGCTCAAAAAGTCCACTTATGTCAAAGGGAACACTGAGCATCAAACAGTCCAGCCCACCACCAAGGGAGGAAAACTTTTAGTTATGTACTCACCATAACTTCAGATGTTTGGGATCCATCTCGCCTACATTCTGAACTGATGGGTTCGGAGCCGATCCCTCGGCTCCGACTCGGCACGCTTATGCTATAGAGCGAGGCCTCTAATTGGCTGAGATATCTTTATCCCAGGATGCACCACCACTAATCCCCCAGATATTGTTTGTCTGCATTCATGCACACATGCACAACTTGGTTATATAACATTGTTAGATGTTTCAAGATGAAACAACAGGATTCGGACCTTCTGATATCCTCTGATCTCCAAGGAAGGGGGAAGGAGGGTGGGTTATTAGGAATGTAGGCGAGATGGATCCCAAACATCTGAAGTTATGGTGAGTACATAACTAAAAGATGTTATGTGATCCTATCTCGCCTACATTCTGAACTGATGGGACAGCGTCCCTAGCACCTAAATCCCGGGTGGCTCATTGGAAAACACTCCTGAGCACTGTGGAACCAAATGAAGCTCGTCCTCTAGATGCCACATCTAATTTGTAGTGGGAAATGAAGGTGTGCGGTGAAGACCATGTAGCCGCAGCACAAATGTCACTAATAGCAAGCTTAGAGTGAAATGCTACCGAAGTAGCCATAGCCCTTGTAGAATGAGCCTTGACAGAGGTGGTAAGCTCTTTGTTAGAATAAATATAAGCTTGAGTAATACAGTCCCTGATCCATTTGGCAATAGTGACCTTTGTGACAGCGTTGCCCAATTTGTTATCTGCAAAGGATACAAACAACTGATCTGTTTTCCTTGTTTGTTTGGTCCTGTCTAAATAAAAACGTAACTGTCTGTGGACATCTAGTGTGTGGAATATAAACTCCGCTTTGTTAGAGTATTTTGGGAAAAAAACTGGAAGCTCTAACGATTGTTGTAAGCATAAAGTAGAACAAACTTTAGGAACAAAGGAAGGATTTGGTCTGAGGGATACTCTGTCTTTATGAAAAAACAAGTATGGGGGTTTCACTGACAAAGCTTGAAGCTCTGAAACTCTTCTGGCAGAAGTAAATCGCCACCAGAAAGGCTGTCTTCCATGATAGAAACTTTAGATCACAGGTAGCTGCCGGTTCAAAGGGGAAAGAAGTCAAGGCGCGTAACACTATATCGAGATCCCATGGAGGTGCAGGATGAGAAATCGGAGGTCTTAGAGCAGCACCTTTCAAGAAGGTCTTACACAATCTGTTGCTCATTAAAGGTGGATCTATGGATTTGTGAAAATTAGAAATTGCTGCCAATTGTACTTTGATGGTAGAAACTGAAGAGCCTTGATTGAAAAGAGAGGTCAGAAATTTTAGTACTTCTGCCACGGGAATAGAAATGGGGTCCAGGCCCCGGAGTTGAGCCCAAATAGCAAACCTTTTCCATTTGCTAGAATACAGTTTCTTTGTAGCAGACTTATGGGCCGAAGATAATATGTGCACAACATCTGGATCCAATGTATGACTCCTGACTATCGCCGGAAGAGGAGGAGCCAGGCCGTCAATTTTAAGGTGTGTAGGGACTGGTGGAATAGTCCCGACTGATGAACCAGTAGGTCTGGGACCTGGTCCAGGAACCATGGACCTTCCAGAGCATGTTTCCGAAGATAGGGGAACCACACTTGACGAGGCCAGTAAGGAGCAATTAAGATCATTTTGCTCCCCAAGAGAGATGCCTTTTGAATCACCCTGGGGAGGAGAGGAACTGGAGGGAAGGCATAAAGCAAGCCAGTGGGCCAAGGATGGACTAATGCATCCATGGGGCTCTTCCCCGGAGCCGGGGTTAGGGAGAAGAATTCTTTGCACTTCGCATTCAGAGGAGTCGCAAAGAGGTCGCAACACGGAACTCCCCATTCGCTGAAAATCTGACTTGCAACTGTCATATTCAGAGACCATTCGTGAGGAGAGAGGATGGTTCTGCTCAATCTGTCGGCTATGACATTGGACTTGTCCGGTATGTGAATAGCCACTAGGAAACGTTTGGTCGAGACTGCCCATTCCCAAACTCTCATGGCTTCTCTGCAAAGAGGATAGGATCTGGTTCCTCCCTGTTTGTTCAGGTACCAGACAACTGACATATTGTCTGAGTGAACAGCAATTACGCCCTGAGGGAGATAATCGTGAAGGGCTTGAAGGGACAGGAGTACTGCCCTCATTTCTAGGATGCTGATATGAAGAAGAGTCTCTTCTGGGTGCCATTTGCCTTGGACTGACCTGCCCAGGGAATGTCCCCCCCACCCCATCTGGGAGGAGTCCGTGGTCAAAGTGGCCGCTGGAGGAGGAAGAACAAAGGGTCGTCCCTGATCCAAATTGGAGGGCACTAGCCACCAGCGAAGGTCCCGTTTGCAAGATTCCGTGATCCATATGAGGTGACTGAGAGGGAGTTCCTGAAAGGACCACTGAGCTGAAAGAAGCCACTGGAGGATTCTCATGTGCAACCTTGCCAAGGGGACTAGAAGAACCGTGGCAGACATGGATCCCAATAGCTGCAGGACCATTCTGGCTGGGGCTTTGGACCTGGGAAGTAAGGCTCGAACTTGATTTTGTATGGTTTGAATTCTGTCTGTAGGTAGATAGACCCGCATTTGGTTTGAGTCTATCTCTACCCCTATGAATCTTATTCATTGAGATGGCCGCAGCACAGACTTTTGCCAATTGAAGGTGATTCCAAGGGAATTGCCCAGTGATATAGTGGCTTGTAGGCTCTGCAGAAGTAGATGCTTGGAGGTGGCAGTTAGGAGCCAGTCGTCTAGATACGGAAACACCTGGAATCCTAGACTTCTCAGGTGAGCAGTCACTACTGCCAAGCACTTGGTGAACACCCTGGGGGCTGTGGTGAGACCAAAGGGCAGCGCACGGAACTGAAAATGACTGCCTCCTAGGCTGAAGCGCAGATGTCTCCTGGACGCTTGATGTATCATGATATGATAATACGCGTCCTTGAGATCTATGGAGCACATCCAAACACCTTTCTCCAGCAATGGGAGAATGGTTTGTAGAGTGACCATTCGGAACTTGGACTTTCTGACTGAACGGTTTAGTATACTGAGGTCCAAAATGGGCCTCAAGTCCCCGGTCTTTTTTGGCACCAAAAAGAATCTTGAGTAAGTCCCTAATCCGATCTGGTCTGCGGGGACCGGTTGGATGACTCCTTTTTGCAGCAGTTTTGAAACTTCTGAAGCTGCGGTATCCCGTTGACTGGGTGGCGGGTCCGGGATTTTCCTGGACTGAGGGGGGGGTGAGAGAATGGGATGGAGTAACCTCCGGCGATAATCCGAAGCACCCATCGGTCCTGAGTGATCCCTTCCCAGGCCTTCAGGTGCTTCGAGAAACGACCCCCGACTGGCTCCAGAGCAGCACAGCCGGGCAATCCCTCAGGGACTATGAAAGGCTGAAAAGCCACGAAAGGACTCGCGGTCTCCAGTGTTGCGAGGGCCTCTGCCGCCTCTGGGACGGCGTCTTCCGGATGAATTTCCCCCTCCTCTGCCTCTGGAAGGGGAACCTTCCTGCTGAGAGGGGTAAGGCTTCTGAGATCTACGGAACCACATTTTCCCTCCTCTTTTAGCCTTGGGATAAGGCCAAAAGGGAGTGGAAAATCGTGCCCCTACGGCAGTCAGAGTCTTACCTTCCTGCTCACAGCGGGTTAGTGTGTCTTCTACCTTGGGTCCAAACAGGGAGGACCCATCAAAGGGGGCATCGGCAAATGAAGACTTAAAGGCCTCCGCAAAATGACACAGGAGGAGCCAGGCTTGTCTCCGTAGAGCAATGCCTGTACCCGCTCTACTCGCCTTCGCCGCATGAAATGAGCCTCATGGACGAGTTCGAAATGGACGACATTGTAGCCAGCTGAGAGCCAACCGTCTGGGCCAGCTCCTCAGGCAGGTTACCCAAGAGGGTATCGGATAGCTCCTTAATCAGATCCCTCTGAAATCTGGTAAAGTGCGTCAGGTAGTTCAAGGACCTCAGTGTAAAGGCCGCTGAACTAAGGGTGCGCTTTCGTACCGATCCATGCTCCTAGACTCCTTATTAGGAGGATGGACGGACGTAGAAGCCTCTGCTACATCTTGCTGGGTAGCAGATGCCACCACCAAAGCATCTACAGCCACACCTTTAGTAAGGAACTGTCTATCAGGGGCCGAGAGAAATTTGTTCGGACGAGCAGGCACCGGTTCCACAGAGTCTGGGTGTTCCCCTTCGACAGATCAAATCCAAGAGCTCGTCGAAGGGCGGAGACACCCAGGAGGCGGAGGGCTGAGCCCCGAAGGCCTTCAGGAACACCGACTTATCAGCAGAGGGAGGTTTGGACTGCCAGCCGCCTCGCTGTTTTAGGGCTTCTAGGATGTCTGCAAAGGAGACATCATCCGAGGACGACTTAGGGGACCCCTCTGCATCATCGAGATCAGTGTCAGATGTCAAAGACTCATCAGGGGAGTCAACGTGCTTCCTCTTGCACATCCTTTTCCTGGGGGGTTCTTCCGAAGATGCTTCAGAAGGACCTCCAGGAGGGGGAGAAACCCCAGCGGGGGTAACCTGAGGCCCAGGGGCTCCGCTGTCTAAAGACAGGGGGACTGCCAACGACCCAGTCTCCGTATGCAGGGAGGTAAGCTGGGGAAACCATGGAGGTAGCCAAGGAAGATTTGGCTAAATCGCTCCTCATAGCCCTGAAGGCGGGACCACCAGAATCCTGGGAGGGTCCCACCTCCGTGGCCACGACAGTGGACGGTACTCCCGCCGCCGACGCACCAAGAGGGAGACTTGGGACCGAAAGCATCAATCCCGAAGCCTCCCCCCCAGGGCCAAAGGAAGAAGTCCGTGTACTGAACTCCGACCCAAGAGCCGGAGTTGGAGCAAGGGTCGGGCCCGACCCTAACACCTCCACAGGTTCCACCAGCACCGGCTCCAACGGTGCCGAAGCTGTTGGAGGAAGAACCACAGTAGGGGAGTGGACCATCGGCTCCGAAGCCAACTGGGCTGGAGCCGAAACCAGCTTTTGGAACACCGGAGACTGGAAGAGTCGAAGGAGCACCCTGTCGATGTCCGAATCAGACATCTTGGATGATCTAGAGGATACCGATCGGGCCCGAACTGATTTCTCCATCGGCTCCGAAGGGCTCGGGGACCGGCTCCGAAAGGACTCAACAACTATCGGCTCCGAAGAAAGTTTCAAGGAAATTTCCCTCGGTGCCGATAAGGACTTCGGCTCCGAGGGGGAAGAGTCTGAGCCGGTAACCCTTATCGGCTCCAATATCAGTGGAGCCGATGAGGGTGACCCGCCTCTCGATGTCCCAGACTCGGCTCCGAAACCAGAGGGGTCGAGGCTGGAGGCATCGAGGCAGACCATTCCGACCTCGGCTCCGAAGTCCGTGGAGCCGATGGAGAAGTCTGCTTAGCTTTTTTAGCGGTCAGTTCCGACTGACTGGTCGGAGCCGACGCTTTCTTCTTTTTAGAAGGAGACAGAGAGGAAGATAAAGCCTCCTCGAAGGAAGGCTTGATTAATCCCTTGAGGATTAATTTGTTTTTCCTCTCCTGGAGGACTCTAGAAGAGAACGCGTGGCACACACCGCACGACTCTTGTAGGTGTTTAGCACCTAAGCAATAGACGCACGAGGAGTGGTCGTCCGTTATGGACATTTTAAACCCACACCTCGTGCATTTCTTAAACCAGGAGGGTTTGTGTTCTTTAGACATAACTATCTAAGTGGAAAAACACTACACTTAGTTAAATACAACAAGTTTTAACAAATATGAAGTTTAACAAATAAAACCACAATATATATATATATATATTTTTTTTTTTAAACTAAACAGTTAGTAGACAAAAACGAGATAAAGAGAGTCAAGACCCTCTAACTTAAACGGGTACTTGACCCAAGAAGATACACAAACAGCAAAGTAACAGGGGAAGGCCCCTCTAACTAAAACGGGAAACCTTCCCTGACTAAAAAAATCACGAATTTTCCAACAAAAATTCACCAATCACACCAATATACAACAATAGCTGTTAAAACAGCTTTTGGGTTCAAAATAAGGAAATTTGTGACAGGAAAAAGCCTAATAAATAGTACTTAGCCCAGCCAATGTTGAGACCACGTCTAAGCTTGTTAGCGGCAAACGAGATCTGGGGGATTAGTGGTGGTGCATCCTGGGATAAAGATAGCTCAGCCAATTAGAGGCCTCGCTCTATAGCATAAGCGTGCCGAGTCGGAGCCGAGGGATCGGCTCCGAACCCATCAGTTCAGAATGTAGGCGAGATAGGATCACATAACATCCTCTGTTATGTCATTTACTGCAGGCAGAATGTAGAACTTGCCATTTTAACTAAAGTAGCTACTGAGGCCTGGACACTGTAGATCAATTTGGAACCCATATACGGAGTGATAAACAGTATCAGTTAAAGTCCCCACCCTGACTCCACACTTAGAAAAGGCCTCAATCACTCTCAGCCCTGACTCCAGCAGGAGAGATATGAGCTTAGACAGATAATAGGTTCATAGGTGTGTACTAGGCTAATGGCCCTGGAACCTTTATAAGCCTAGCCCATAGGATTACCCTGGCATCGTGCCACCCGACCTTAGTTCCTAGTGCCTCTGTCGAGCAGAGCCACTGGAGTGATCCCCGGGGTGAATTTTCTATTTCCCATCCACTCATCAAGATTTCTCATGAAGAGGGCCAGTGAGGTGCTCTGCTTGACATGTATGGGAAGTCTATTCCATAGCATGGACAGTCTCTGGGTTATGAACCTGTCCCTCCAGCATATTCTGTTGACTGTGGTAATGAGGTTGAGGTCTCTGGAGCGTGTGGTGTGGAGGGGTTGGAATTTCTTTAGATGTAGCATTTCTAACAGTGCTGGGTCAGATATGGCTTTGTAAGTCAATCTCAAAATGCACACACTCGAGGCCCTTCTCAGTATGGAGAACATCGATGTCTGTGCTGTGACAGAAACCTGGTTCAAGGCTCCTGAGAGCACCCCAGCACTATCAGGTTTTACCTCATATCATGCGTTCCGGCCCCAAAATCCGGACAATACCAAGAAAGGAGGGGGGTATCCATATTCATCAAGGACACCCACACCTCAAGATTGGTGGCAACGCACGATGCATCGGAGACCATCCAGGTGCAATTAACCATAGGCAAGACTGCTCTGCAAATTGTAGCATGTTACAGGCCACCCTCACAAACTCAGGAACCTCACATGGCTTTCCTGAAAACACTGGAGGGATAAATGTATCTCCAAACACCATCATACTAGGTGACTTCAATTACCCTAATATAGACTGGGAACACTACTCAAGCCCAAACACCCTAGCCCAAAAGTTCCTGGAATTCATAAACTCAAATGCCATGGAACAACTAGTCACCATCCCCACAAGAGGAGAAAACATACTTGATCTCATCATCACGAACATGGGAGCACAATGTTCAACACCGCAAGTATACCCCTCACTGGTGAGATCAGATCACAAACTAATCTCGCTGGAGGTCCTCATCCCACCCCACCTGAAATAAAAAGACCACAGTAAAGAACTTCTCGAAAGCCGACTTCACACTTCTAAAGACTAGTGTGGTCTCCTTTAAGGCCCCCGAGCTGGCGGAAAACAGTACCCAAGCCGCTGAATCACTTACAAATGCCTTCTACCAGCACCTACAGGACTGCATGGATAAGGCAATCCCAAGCAAAACAAAGACTCTTTGTACCAAAGGCAAGCGTCCAGTCTGGTGGACCCCAGCCATAAACAAACTCTACAACAAAAGGAGGAAGCTACTACAAGATAGAGCAAAATCCTTAAAAGGTAAGACACCTTTGATCACTACAAGTAAAAAACTAAGAGCTCTCATAAAATCATCCAAAGCAAACTTTGAGAGAAAAATAGGTAAAGACTCAAAAGACAATCATAAGGCCTTCTTTAGCTATGTTAGAAACCTGGGAGGAAACTCCCAGATATGCTCAGAACTAGTTCAAAATGATGTGAAGATTACTGATCCTACAGACATTGCCAACATACTGGCTGACCGGTTCAGTGCAAACTTCTCCCCCCCAAAAGGAGAGATATCTATACCAAACGATTGCAGCCCCCCAAACATCTCTAATGCCCAAGTGAGAACTGCTCTCTCCAAAGCAAAAAACACAGCATCCATGGGACCTGACGGTGTCCCCGGCTGTGTGCTCCACGAACTCAACGAGGAATTAAACCCACAGCTAGGACAGCTGTTTAATCATAGTCTCACCTCTGGATACGTACCCAGGGAGTGGCGCACTGCGACAGTGGTCCCACTTCATAAAGGCGGTGCCTCCACCGACCCTGGAAATTACCGGCCCATTAGCTTGACAAGCCTTATCTGCAAAGCCATGGAGAGGATCATAATGGATCTCATAAATAAAGACATAGGGAATTTGCAGACTTTGGATCCAACCCAGTTTGGCTTTGTCAAAGGCAGATCATGCCTTTTAAACTTGGTTGACTTTTTCGAAACAGTCACCAAAGCCATTGATGAGGGAAAGGCAGTCCATACAGCCTACCTCGATCTGGCAAAAGCCTTCGATACAATACCCTACTTGGGTATCATTGAAAAACTCATCAGCTTAAATGTTAACCCATACATCACAAGATGGGTTGCAAACTGGCTGAGTGACAGAACCCACAGGGTCAGAGTTGCTGGTGCCATGTCAGACTCAAAGCATGTCACAAGTGGTGTCCCACAGGGCTCAGTCCTGGGCCCACTCTTGTTTGGCATCTACTTTTCCGAAGTACAAGCAAACACAGGAGGGTTATGGCTGACAATGTTTGCAGATGACTGCAAACTGGGCGCCGTAGTCGAAAACACATCTGACACAGATATCCTTCAGAAGGGTCTCACAGAAACGGATAACTGGTGCCAGAGCCATGGCCTGAAGTTAAATGCCAAAAAATGCATAGTCATACCCTTCGGGAAAAACAAGGTTACCCCTAGCTACCATATAGGTGGCAATCCACTGAGCACAGAAGAAGTTATCAGGGACCTGGGGACCCAGGTTGACAGTAGCCTGTCATTCGACACCCATGTAGCTAAAGTAGTTAGGAAGACCTTCTACATTGCCCACCTTATCATGAAGGGATTCACATCTAGATCAAGGGAGGTCATAGTTTCCCTATACTCATCACTCATCAGACCAATGATTGAGTACAATGCCCCATTCGAATGTATCTGACCCGACACTTGCAGCAGCTGGAGAGGCCACAAAAGTTCCTCACCAAAAGGATAAAGGGTCTCAAAATCTGTCCTATGCTGCCCGACTGAAAGAACTTCAGCTCTATTCAGTCGCTCACCGCTTGCTCAGAGGTGACCTGTGCCTGACATACAAGGCCATGTCAAACCCACATTTGATGAATATGCTTCACCTCAAAAATCTAGATCCGTCAGAGCCACAAGGGCGGAGACTTAAACCTCGACACGGCTATTAATAGGACGTGCTGGAGGGATAGATTCATCACCCAAAGACTCCCTATGCTGTGGAACAAAATCCCGGTATATGTGAGGCAGAGCACCTCGCTGGCCTTGTTCAAGAGAAATCTTGACCAATGGATGGGAGATCGCAGATATACCCCAGGGATTACCTCAGTGTCACTGCTCGACAGAGGCACAGCAAAATAATGGGTATAGTTCCCCATACTAAAGGGGTGGCGTAAGCCACAAAACTATGGGCTAGGCTTGTAAATGCCCTCGGGCAGATAGCCTAGTATAAACCTATGACCTATGAACCTAAGCACAGATTGCCTCTAAGTAGGTGATATGAGACAGAATATTTGGGGTTTTGTTGAGTCTGTCCATATAGGACAAGTGCTTAAGGCCTAGGATCCTCTCTGTGAGGTACTTTTGTGACCTCTTCAGTTGCTGCAGGTGTCTAGTGAGGTACATACCAAACGGGGCACTGTACTCGATGATTGGCCTAATGAGGGAAGAGTAGAGGGAGACAATGACCTCTTTCTTCCTGGATGCAAAACCCTTAGTAATGAGATGTGCCACATAGGACTTTCTGACCACAGTGGCAACGTGGTGGTCAAAAGAGAGGTTGCTGTCAACCTGTGTTCCCAGACTTCTTATAATGCCTTCTGTGTTCAGTGGACTACCATCAATGTGCTAATTCAAGGGAACCGGGTTTTTCCCAAGGGGGATGACGACACATTTTTTGGCACTGAGCTTAAGGCTATGGTTCTGACACCAGTCATTGGTGTCACTGAGGCCTTTCTGCAGGATGTCAACATCACTTGGGGAGTCAATAATAGCTCCCAACTTGCCATCATCTGTGAACTGTGTCAGCCAGAGTCCCTTCGTGTTGGCCTGGACTTCACAGAAGTAGATACCAAACATAAGAGGACCCAGGACTGATCCCTGTGGGACTCCATCCGTGACTGGTCGGCAGTCTGACTTGGAGTCAGCTATTTTCACACTGTGAGTTCTATCTGTGAGCCAGTTTGCAACCCACCTAGTGATATAGGGGTTTATGCCTAGCTTAGTGAGTTTTTCTATGATTCCTTGGTGGGGAATGGTATCAAAGGCCTTGGCCAGATCAAGGTAGGCTGTATGAACCACCTTGCCTTCATCCACAGCTCTGGTGACTGACTCAAAGAAGTCAACCAAGTTGAGCAGGCATGGTCTACCCTTCACAAAACCAAGCTGTGTAGGATCCAGAGTTTGGAGATTCCCTATATCCTTGTTTATTAGGTCCATGATGATGTGTTCCATAGTTTTGCATATCAGACTCATCAGGCTAAATGGGCAACAATTCCCGGGGTCTGTAGTCGCTCCTCCTTTGTCGAGAGGGATGACTATAGCAGGGTGCCATTCGGTAGGGACAAAGCCTGAGGTGAGGTTGTAACTGAACAGGGCGCACAGGTGAGGTGCCAGTTCACTCTGTAGTTCATGTAGAACACAGTCAGGGATACTGTCGGGTCCCACAGAAGCTGTATTCTTGGCCTTGGACAGTGCTGTTTTAACCTGTGCAGCAGTAACACTGTGTGCCTAGTAATCTACTGGTATTGTGACTGGTCCTTTTGGGGGGGGGGGGCAAATTTAGCACTGAATCTGTCGGCCAGTATATTGGCAATATCTGTTGGCTCAGTATAGGAGGTACTATTGTGCAGTAGCTCAGAGCAAATCTGGGTATTGCCGTGGAGATTCTTTACATAACTATAGAAGGCCTTGTGGTTGTCTTTACTATCTGCTGCAATTATGTTTTCATAGCTAGATTTGGAGGATTTGATGAGGGATCTCAACCTTTTGCTGAGGCTGATAAGGGAGTTTTTCCTGTCTTGGGACTTCGCCTTATTCCACATCAGATTCCTCCTTCTGTTGTAGAGTTTGTTTATAGCAGGGGGACCACCAGATTGGCTTCCTTTTTTTTGATGAGAGGCTCTTGGTTCTATTGGATATGGCGAGATCCATGCATTTGTGTACGTGTTTGTACAGTGCATTGGTGCATACTTTGGCAGTCATGCAACTATTCTCCATTTGCATGGGTGCTGTGAAGTCAGCCACCTCTGTTTTTAGGAGCTCAAAGTTAGCTGCACAGATAAGGGCCCTAACCCCATTATGACACATGAGTACATCTTTCTGTCAGACCATGCTCATGCTCAGGCTAACCTATGTGATGGCCACAGGGAACAAGAGTGAGGTATTTGGGACTACTGAATTGCTGGCTAAGAACCTGCAGAAGTCAGCCCTGTTAAGTACATGTCACTGGCTCCTTTGGGCGTACAGTGTGACAGAGTGAGGATATAACCAAGTTTCTAAGATGATATCTACAAAGGTTTGCTCCATAACAAAAATGAACAGGGGGCCCAGTAGCACTACACAACAGACAAAACCCATGGGAAATCAGAGGGATGCAGGACAGTTTAACCCCGGACGATTCAATCCCAATGCAACTGTATACACTTTCATATGTACATTTTCAATTATTGTTTATGGGAATATTTATTGGACAGTTTGACCCCAGACTATCTGATCCCAAATAAATTTTAATAAAACATAAAAATAATAAAATACACAATAATTAAATTAACAGTTTTTGAATTTAAAACATTTTGTATTTTTCATTAGGTTAATATTAATTTATTTAATCTATTATTTAGTAGGTTAATATTAATTTAATTAATAACACGTTTTACCATATTTAAAATGAAAATTAAATAAAGTGTTTCAATTAAATATATTAAAATTTTTAACAAGTTAATGTTAATGTATTTAATCTATTATTTAATATGTTAATATTAATGTTATCAATAACAAGATTTAACACATTTAAAATTAAATCAATTCCATTTTCAAATCAGGAAGTTAATGTTTTTCACCGACTATCCATGCTCAAGCCTTCTGTTAACCTTTTTTTTTTTTTTATTGTTATTTTAATAGGATCCAGTAAGTGGCAGTAGCTAAATTTCCTATTTTGTTATGATTAATCCTTACTGTACTGGCTATGCTTCTTACTCAAATTGTCCTTATACTGTTCTTGGATTTCCAAATTCACACTTTTTTCTTGGACGATAAACATTCAACTGTTTATGTGGTACTTTTATTTTATTCCTAGGTTTTTTTTGTGCTATGTTTCTAAAATGTTTTCTCAATTGTTTTCTTTAGCGTCCGCACATTGGTTATTAAATTAACAACATGACAGTTTATGTGCTATTGTTTCTTTATAATATTTTTAAAATGCTTTTACAAGTTTTTTCAGGTTGTTCGATCATCCATATTTTTGATTTCAAGCCACTACATTTTATACGGTGTTTTTAGCTACGTTTATTTTTTGTACGATTATTTTGTCTCTCTGACATTGTTCTTGATGTGCAAGTAATGTTAACATTGCAGTTTAAAGTTAATGTTGGATTTGCTTTTGTTTCTGTTTTTTTTTTTAAAGTTATACACATTTAAATGCTGCAATGCAACCTTAACTGGGGTCAAATCATCCGGGGGCAAATTGTCCAGGGTCAAATTGCGGGGTCAAAATGTCCTGTACCCAATCAGAGATGTGGTCAAGCAATATGTCATCCAGTGCAGGGACTCCTTACAGAAGATGTCATCCAGACAGGTGCATCATGTTACCATACATGCATGCAGGAAGGAAAGTGTGCGTGCATCAGGTAGTCCTGGGTTGATATGGTACATCCTTTATAGACCAGCATACAAGAAAGAGAAATGTGCACTGGGTCTGGCACTGACAGCAAAATGAGGTTCCAAAGGGTGAAATTACAGATCTGTGAGCAAGCAAGCATCTGAACTCTTGTGCTTGGGATACAACCCCGGGGCAGGGGCTCTCCCAATCTCTCCTCCTCATTCAAAACTAACCATTCCTATTTTTTTAAATTCTGTTTCATTTCAATTTTGCGATACTGAAATTTTGCATTATTGTTTTAATGTTAATGTGAATTTGTACTTTATTACAACCGTATCTTAATACTTCTACATTAATTAAATTAGTATTTCATCTGTTTATCATGTTTCATCTGTTTTGACCTCACTTTTAAAATTTGCTTGTTTGATTTTCATTTATTTTGCAAAATGGTTTGTGATAACGCACTATATTTTGCAAAATGGTTTGTGATAAAGCACTATAATAAAAACTAAGCTGTGATCATCCCAAATGGGCCTGGAGAAATCCCCAAAAGATGAAGCTTCAGCCCCAAGTATCCCAGACCTGCAAGTGGATGACTGATGCAATCTTTTCTCAAGAATAGGCTGACTGCCACAGGATGGGACCAGACAGTCAGGGGTGGTTCGCGAAGACACTGTTAACACCCTGGGATGTATCCCTCAACTTGGGAGCCAAGAATGCCCCTCTCCCAGGCTCAAGGTCTCCCTAGAAAATGAGATCAGATTAAGATCAATGTTTCATTAAGATGGGGCAATTATCATCCTGGTAAAGCCTGGTAGGCCAAGGGAATCACTTGCCTATCTCTGGGAGGATTAAACTACAGTTAGTCTCCCAAGTAAAGACCTATATGCAGAATTTCTGGTCTTCTCATCAAGTATTAAGAGGGATCCTGTAAGGAGTTTCTTGCGGCCAGCCTAAGAATTTGGACAAATTTCCACCAAAAATAAAAGAGTTCATGCAGTAATAGTACCAAAGATAACAATAATCAAAATCCAGTCTGTGCAAGTGGGGAGAAAGTGGAGGCTCTGATTATGCCTTATACGTTGATGTGACATCACAGCACACATCATCATAGCTACACATCCATCCCCGAACACAGGAACTAAACAATGCAGACTACTGACTAGGGAGAGGGCAGCCCACAGGACCCATAAGGGAGGGCACTTTAATATTAGGTCTAACATTTATTAGAGTTAGCTGTAAAATAAATGCATTACCCCATATGTTTTCTGCCTGTTTGGCCTGCACTGTTGCAGATATCCATCTGTCTCCAAAGTTTGCCATACAGTGGATGTCTTTAAGGCGGCTATGTTGTCCTGCACATTCACTTTCTCCATAACCACCAGTGGTGATGACGATATGTGGCACTACTGCTGAAGAACGATGACCATATCTTTTTAAACCCAAAAATACAAGGTCTGTACGAATAGGTGATACTACGATTGTTTTATTGTTAAATGTAACTGGTATCTTCAATGCAAAATCTGAAAGAGAACGCAGACAAAGTCAGGTGTAATGCAGCACACTTAATACAATATTCAGTCAAGCAATAATAAAGAAAATTATGCCAGTTAAAACAAAGGCTAAGAAACACAAACATTATAGCAAAGAAGGAGGGGTTAGAAATGTTTCAAGGAAGTATTTATTCTCTTTTCCTTCCGAAAAAGGTAACAGACTGACACTTCTGTTCTGTCCATCCACTGGCAGACACATTCATCAGGAGACATTTTTTTTTTGTCAAGATAGTTGGACTATTACCACAAGAGGCCATTTTCAACCATGAGTTTGTCACAGTAAAAATCAAAAAAGAATTCCAGAAGGGCATATCTTGATAAAAAAAAAGTTATGCAATTCACAAACATTGTAATTAAAAATTTCAATAACACTTATCAGAAATACTAATAAAAATTTGCTGCAAGGTTACATTGTTTGATTAATGCAATTGCATAACATGAAGAATAGTAAGAATTCACATACAGATCATAAGGAGGGAGTAGGTAGAAATTAAACATTAATTTTTTTGAGAGGTGAGGACATGGGCCGTATTACGCAAATTACAGATCTGCTTGCTTACATTACAGAGCTCAGTGTGGCACTGTCGTTGGCAATGTGAGAAAATTCTATACAGACTCACATTCTAGGTGAGCCTGTGCTTAGTGCCCCTGTGGAAGCAACCCAGAAGAACTTCTGAACATGGCCTCAGTTATTTTTCGAGGTCTATCAGGCCTTCCTCTACTGGACTTGGAGTTGAGCCCATTCATTCCCTAGTAATGAGGTAGCTACCACCAGGTGTACAAGGGCAAAATCTGTGCAGGTGGGGCCATCACATTGTGCAGTCATCAGTTTCCAGGCAATAAGGACATTTGTACTGGTCTTAAACCAACATCATTGGGGGGTGAACTACCACCATCACCACACAAGCCTATAATTCCTTCCCTTTGTGAGGGCACTCTCCCAAAAACTCACTACTATAAAGACTACAAATGTGACATCTTGATGAGCTAAAAGTCTGCCCCTGGCTGCATATTTGTGTCATTGTCCTTCTGAGGGATTGCGGCAATGCATATCCTGCTTCACACTGCTCTCCCTCTCCAAGGACAGACACACCCATCCTTCCCTGGACATTACATCAAGCGCCAGAGACACTAATCGAACTCAAGACCATCTGGGCCATAGACATATGAAGCACTTGGGGTCCTTTACAATTTGTGACAAAAGCTTCCTACCTTGTTCCCAGATAAGGATATATACAGCAAGGTAGAAGAAGCAAATTCAGTCAAAGGAATGAGGTAAATCATGTTTTTGAGGTGAAGATAAAAAGTAGTGCAGTGATGAGAAGGAAGAAATATGCACGCCATTGTCATAGATCCTGATACTTCTTGGCCTGTAATAGTATTCACATATTCAGTCAATAAATGCATTCTGTCTCATGAAAAGCGCGTACTGAATCATTTTTTAAAACATTAAAATTATGTTAAAATTATACCATTAGATCAATCTATTTGATATGCACAACATTTTATACAAGACAAAATCACAAAACCAAAATCTTTGATGGAAAACAGAGGGGTATGTTGGGAACATATTTTTCTGTAAATGTAACAAACTGGCAGATTTTACAAATTCTCTACAGAGCACTTTGTTAGAAATATTGAGGAAACAAATAGCTGTAACTAAGGATATGATCTTTTGAGCTGCAATACAGGATCTGAACTGCATACAGGCAGTAAGGCTTTACTAAGTGCAATGCTCTTCACTATCAAAACAGAAACTACTAGAAAATTGCACAGTCAGGCTAACCACATTAGACAAAGGCACTTAAGGCAGCAGTGTCTCCAACCTTTAAAAAAAAGTTAATCTCCGGACCTGTTTGACAAAATAATAACCTAGAACTCCTTCAGGTCCAACTTACTGTTAGCAAAACTCCTTATCATATCATAGGTAACTATAGGAACTCCTCTGTGTCTTCCCTGGTGTATACCTTCTATATAACCAGTATAGAGTCCATAAATATTAAGCCAAACACCCTTCTCCAAGGAGACTTCAACTACCCCTCCAGAAAATGGTAAAAGTATATATCCTCAAACCTATGCCCATTAATTTCTGGACCTCAACAATACAAATTCCCTAGACCAGACAGTCAACATCCCAACTAGGGGCAATAAAATCCTGCAGTTGGTCCTTGGCAATATGGGGCAGCTTTACTCCCCACCAATAATAACTTCATACCAGGTTAAATCAGACCACAAATCAAACACATATTCCATATGACTTCCAATTCCTCAGTATTCAGAGACTATGCAAAGGCTAATCTACTAAAACTGAATGAGAACCGGGTTAAATTCAAAATCCCTTTCCATCTTGATACCCCACTGTTTAAACAGAGTCCTTCACTGCCAAATTCTATGCAAATGTAAATAGCTGCATAATCGCATATGTTTCCCTCAGAAATAAATACAATTCAAAAATAACTTCTATGTTGGAACCCAAATATTAACAGGCTGTATAATAAAAGGAAAAAAAAACAAATGCACACAAAAACAACTAACTCTCAAGATGCCAAAAATGTTATTATTAAATTAAACAAGGAACAACAGACATTGATCAAATCAACCACAGCCACATGACATAAAAATAGCTAATCAGGTGAACGATAACCACAAAGCCTTATTCAATTCTATTAAAACTCTCAGAACAATGCCCAGCACTGTCTATAGCCAACAGTATATTATATCCCATACTCAGACCAACAGGACATAACCAATCTACTTTTGGACGAATTTATCTCAAACTTCATCACCTGTCCAATTTTCTCAGATCACATACTCACACCTATCATCTTCTTCTTTCGGCTTTTTCCCAGTTAGGGGTCGCCACAGCGGATCGCCGTCCGCTCATGACTGGCAGTGGAGTTTTACAGTGTAGAGTTGCCAGCCCGGCGCCCAACCTTCCACAGAAGGCACACACATGCACGCACTCACACCTAGGGCCAATTTAGTGTGTCCAATCCACCTACAGCATGTCTTTGGGATGTGGGAGGAAACCGGAGCACCCGGAGGAAACCCACACGACCACAGGGAGGACATGCAGACTCCACACAGAAGGCACCCCAGCCGAGGATTGAACCGGAGAACCTCTTGCTGTGAGGCGGCAACGCTAACCGCTGCACCACCGTGGCCGCCCTACATACTCACACCTATAACCTCTCAAATATCTCTCAAAAATAAGTTATCAAAGCACCAAGGCCAAGAGCACTGCATCTATGGGGCTAGATAACATACAAGGTTGCCTAATACTCAGACTGAAACATGATTTGTCTGATCCCATACAGATGCTACTTAATATCAGCCTAAAAGCAGGCTTCATGCCAGATGAATGGAGGTCAGCAGCAATCAATCTCTTACACAAAGATGGAGCTTTAATGGGTACCTGGGTAATCACAGACCCATAAGCCTGACTGGTCTCATCTACAAGACTATGGAAAGGATCATTATGAATACAGGTGACCTACAGACTCTCAATTCAACTCAGTTCAGATTCGTCTGGCACAGGTTTTGCCTAGTTTACCTGTCTGACTTTTTTGAAAAAGTTACTGAAGCAATGGACGAGGGCAAAATAGTGTACATCACACATATAGGCCTCACTAAGACTTTCGACAATCTCACATTCAGATATTGTAGATAACACTCCAAGCTAAATGTCAATCCCTATCTAACTCACTAGATTGCAAAGAGACTTACAAACAGAACTAAGTTAGATAGGCGACTCCAACTTCTCCAAAAGACCTGTCACTAGTGGTGTACTCCAGGGTTCAGTTCTTGGGCCACTCTTCTTTGTCATTTACTTCTCAGTGGTTAAAGCTTATGTTAAGTGTTTGCAACTGACCAAGTTGGCAGATGACTGCAACCTTAGTGCGATACAAATTCCTCAGAAGACACCAAGATCCTACAAGAGGGCCGGCCCCAAACAAATAGCTCATGTCAACATCATAGACTAAGACTAAATGACAAGAAGTGTATATCTATATTCATGTCCTTTGGCAAGGAAGACCCCCTTTATAACTATTACACTGACAACACATTCCTGAAAGTCGATCATAAAGTTAAGAAACTGGGAACCTATGTCGGCAAGAACTCTCCTTTATAACAGGGGATAAGTGGTGATTAAAGAAGTCCTTTTTCATCGCACAGCTTATATCTAAGGGTATTGTGTCCAGATCCAAGGATGTAATGATTCCATTGTACTCATAAGGTCAGTCATTGATTATAGTGCCCCTTTCAGTATGTAGCTGTCCAAACACTTGTCACAACTGGAATGACCAGAACACTTTCACTAAAAAATATCAAAATCATAAAAACTATGAAGACCATCTCAAAGACTTGTCCCTCCTCTTGGTATCCTACAGCACACTTAGTGGTGATCTGTGCCTTGTGTACAGAGTTTCAACAGATCTTATTCTGTCAGAACTGTTACACATTTGCAAGTTCAATGGTATCATAAACAACTCACTGGATCGTAATTGTTTTTGCAAAGTAAACTGACCATACTGGATAGATAGGTATGTATCACAGACAGTACTGCTTCAATAGAACAGTCTTCCACTCCACATAAAGCAAAGTACTTTTCCTACTCTGTTCACATATACTTTGGACAAATTGATGGGTTACCACAAATTAACCCTTAGTTTAACATCCCTGTCTATCATGGATAGGGGAAACATGTAAATATTCCGACACATCCTTGTTTGGCCCGCTTCTGGGTTATCTGTATGCAAAATTTAAGGATTAAAAAAGTACAGTTGTGTACACTTACCATACATGTAGATGTTCGAGTGTATTTACTGTTGCAGTCATTACATTTGGGTTATCTGCCTGCAGGTAGCCCTCAGCAGGCCTGAATATCAAAGTCTTGGATTCCTGCATTGGTTGCTGTCACTTCTTCCATGATGTCAGGTCGTCAGGGGTATAAAACATGCAGCCGATGCCATTACATCAGTTTTTCTTGCCCCAGATGTCAGGTGCCCCCATAATGGAAAGCAATGATATGTTAGATTACACTTCCAACAAAAAACAAATACACCAGAAAGCTGAAATTCACTAAACAAGAAGAAAAGTATAGCCAAGAGAAGTCAGGGGGATGGAGGGAGGGTAACCAGGACTGCAACAGTGAATACACTCGAACATCTACATTTATGGTAAGTGTACACAACTGTACTATGTTCTTCATGTTTCACTGCTGCAGTCATTACATTTGGGCTGATTCCCAAAGCTAAGGAAGGGAGGAGGAAGTTACAGAGCATTAGGACCAGCTATTAAGCTCTGCAAAACTGCAGTGGCAAAACCAGCTCTGGATTTAGAAAAAATAGGCATGTGGTAAAGCTTGGTCAAGGTATGTACAGAGCTCCAGGTAGCAGCTTTTAGGATGTCCCTGGTAGGGACACCTCTGAGAAAGGCTGTAGAGGTAGATGCAGCCCTGGTGGAATGTGATTTTATCCCCTGTGGAGTAGGTTTTCCATGGTGCTTATAGCAAAAATTAATTCAATGGGTTATCCACTTAGAAATGGTTTGCTTTAAAATGGCTTTCCCCTCTGCTCCTGCAGCAAAGCCAACTAGCAGCTGTGCAAATTTTCTGAGAGTCGTCTGTGCACATCCAAAGAGTGCAGAATTCGTTCTCCTTTGTTTTGTGGATTTGGGAAAAAAGTAGGCAAATGAATGGACTAATTAAGGGCCACACTAGACACCACCTTGGGCATAAAGGAAGGATTGGTCCTGAGGGACACCCTGTCTGCATGGAAGATGATGAAGGGCTCCACTGCAATGAGGGCCTGCACTCTTCTTGCTAAAGTGATGGCTGGAAGGAAGGCTGTTTTCCAAGAAAGGAATTTCAACAATGCAGTTGCAGCTGGCTCAAAAGGAGGTAGAGTGAGCTTTTCCAATACAAAGTTAAGATCCCAGGCTGGAGTAGGGGCTCTCCTGGGAAGTCTTAAATTTTTGGCCTCTCTGAGGAATTGCTTTAGCAGGGAGTGGGAAAAGAGGGGTGGTTCAGTATTATAATGTGCTGAAATGGCAGAGGCATGAATTTTAATTGACGAGAAGGAAAGTCCCTTGTGGAGCATCTCTGTTAAGTACTGAAGAATATGTGGTAAGCTGGGCACCATTGTGCCCATCCCCCGAGTCTGGCTCCAGGAAAAGGATCTTTTCCACTTTTCAGCATAGTATTTTCTAGTACTAGACCTCCTTGCCTCCAGAATGATTTCTAGCACCAGCTTACTGAGGGATGCTATTGGAGAGCTCAAGGAATTAGCCAGGCTGCAAGGTTCAGGGTTTGAAGCTGAGGGTGCAGAATCTGGCCCTCCTGCTGGGACAGCAGGGAAGGGGTCTGAGGCAGGTGCCATGGTTCCAGCAGTGACATACTGAGCAAGAGGGGGTACCAGTGCTGGCGTGGCCAGTCTGGTGCAATCAGTATTGTTCTTGGTTTGTCCTGTTTGATCTTTAGCAAAACTTTCGAGAGGAGAGGCAGAGGGGGGAAAGCCATAAACTGAGAGGCTTTCCCAGGTGAAGGACAGGGCATCCACTTTCCAAGCTTGACTGTGGGAAGTCCTTGTGCAGAATTTGTCCAATTGGTAGTTCTGAGGGGAGGCAAACAGGTCCATCTCTGGGCTCCCTCATTTGTTTCTGAAAAGGTTGAATATCTTGGGTTCCAGATTCCACTCATGTGGGTCCATGAGATTTCTATTTAGGTCATCTGCCAGTGAATTTAGCTTGCCTGGCAAGAATTGAGCTTGTAGGTGAACTTGGTAGCTCAAGGCTGTGTTCCACAGAGCTATGGCTAGTCTGCAGAGAGGGTACGAGTGGGTTCTCCCCTGCTTGTTTATGTACCACATAACAGTGGTGTTGTCTGTCTTTACCGATAATTGTCCTGGAAGAATGTGGTCCTTGAAGGCTGTCAGGGAATTCTGTACAGCTAACATTTCTTTTTGATTGATATGCAGGTGCATTTGACTCAGGTTCCATTTGCCCTGAATGCACTGCCCTGCCAAGTGAGCCCCCCACACATAGTCTGATGCATCTGTTGTTAGGGTTTGGGCGGCAGGGGGTAGAGTGAATGGGAGCCCCTTGTTGTCGTAGCAGACCTCTGCCCACCAAAGGAACTCTGTCTTTATACAAGGAATGACAGGAATCATTGATTCCAGGTCCTGAGAATGTTGACACCTTAGGCTTTTAGATACCATTGTAGTTTCCTCATATGCAGTCTTGCATATGGAATTAGTAAAATGCAAGAGGCCATGACCCCCAGGGCTTGGAGGATTTTCCTTGCAGATAGCTGGGTGTTTGTGGCCAGTAGTTTGAAGTAGTCTGTCAAATAAACTTGTTTCTCTGACATGAGGTAAGCCATCTAGGAAGTTGTGTTCAAGCTTGCTCCCAGGAATACAATTTGTTGGCAGGGTACTAGATTAGATTTCTTTTTGTTTATGGTGTACCCCAGTGAGGTTAGAAGTTTCTTTACAAATGCCAGATGTTTTAGTAGCATGCCCTGGTTTTCTGCCTGAGTTAGACAATCGTCCAGGTATGGATATATTTGAATATTTCTTTGCCTGCAAAATGCAATGACTGGAGCTAGACACTTTGTAAATACCCTGGGCGCTGTAGATAAGCCAAAGGGAAGTGCAGAGTACTGATAGTGCATGAAGCCTGCTCTGAAGCGTAGGTATTTCCTGCAAAATTCCCTTATTGGAATGTGCAGGTAAGCTTCCTTTAAGTCTAAGGTTGCCAACCAGGCATCTTTGCTTAGCATAGGAAGCAGCATTTTGTGTTAGCATTTTGAATTTTGGGATTACCAAAAAGGTGTTTAGACTAGGGAGGTCCAGGACAGGATGCCAGGAGCTGTCTTTTCTGGGTACCAGGAAAGGTCTTGAGTAAAAACCTTGTCCCCTTTCTTCTGCTGGGACAGGTTGAATAGCCCTGATACTTAGAAGAGAGAGAACCTGCTGTTGAGTCTTTGTCCACTGATTTGGGGGTAGGTCTGGGCAACCGTTTGAGGTTGGAAAGGTGTGGAAGTGGAATCTGTATCCTTGGAAAACTATATTTAAAACCCATTTGTCCTGGGTAATGAGTTCCCAGTTTTTTGCATGCATGGCGATCCTTCCCCTAAGGGAGCAGGCAGTTGAGCAGGGCTTGGAAGGTTTAAGGTTAAGTCATTGTGACATTTTTCCATAGGGGAGTGTCTTACTACTTCCAGCTTTGGAAGTAGGAGCCCCCCACTGCTTAGGCCTGTGAGTACCTTGAGACTGTAGGCTAGATGGTCTGCTGTTCCTGGGTTTGGACCGAGAAAGCCTAGGAGAGACAGGAAAGGACCAATTCTTAGAAGGCCAATGCCTACTAAATCTGGGAGGCTGTACTTGCAAGAAATCTTTAACTGTTTGCATAGATTTAGCTTTTTCCTCCATCTTTTTAAGGACTTCTTCTGCTTTGTTGCCAGACAGGCGGTCTTGGTTTAAGGGAGCATCGAGTAATTCAGCTTTAACATGACCTGGCAAGTTTTGCTCCTTAAGCCAAGCATGCCTTCTAAGTACAGACCCAGCGACAGCAGTCCTGCAAGATGCTTCTAAAGAGTCAAAACCACATTGCAAAGTATGTTTACCAACTTGTTCAGTAGAATGCATTAAATCCTGTAATTCTTTATTTTCAGCACAGTCAGGAATCAACATCATTTTCTGTTTAACTAGCCCCATAATATGCTGCTGATACATTAACATATGAAACTGGCAGTTTAAGGCCCTAATGGCCAAAGTAGCAGAAGTGTATACCTTCTTACCCCATCTGTCCAAGGCCCTGGAATCTCTATCAGAGGGGGTAGGGTTTTTGGCAGTAGTAGCCTTAATGCCTTTAGGTCATTGGGAAATGGTCTCTGGGTCTGCAGTAGGACTCTTGAAGAACTTGAGAGTAAGGTACTCTGTAATACCCATCAGGCTTCCTGGGAGCTGGAGGTAAAGTGTCTGGAGCCAGGCTGGACTCCAAGAAGGCATCATCTACAATGTCCAGGACAGGAGGGATAGCTAAAGGCCTGTGTTGAGGGAGACTAAGAATTCCCTAAGCCTCTTTTTGGAGTCAGAGGAATCCTGGCTTTCTGCTCCCTAAGAGTGTGCAAGGTTTCACCAAAAGAAAAATCTTCTGGTGGGGAAGCAGAGGGAATGGAATCCTCTGCATCAGAATCCTCAAAGGTAGACAAGGGCAAATCCTGGTAATCAGAACAGACAGAAATTCCAGAATCCTGATCAGAAGAATCAGAAGGAAAATCAGTTCTAGATCTCTTAAGAGGGTGAAGGCTGGCTTCCCCTAATTAAAGCAGTAAATAACAAGTCAGTAGCAAACCAAGAATTAATCCACGACCTTCAGGAAAGGAAACCAAAAATTCTTTTTGGTGGTGTAAGCTTTTTGATATGCTGTCATTAGTCCAATTAGACTAATGACAGCATATCAAAAAGCTTACACCACCAAAAAGAATTTTTGGTTTCCTTCCCCTAATTAAAGTAATAAGGTCTTCAGCCATTCTTATCATTTGTTTTTTAAGCATATGGGCCTGACCATGTGGTTTGGAAGTCGGTTTTCTAGGCGTGGGTCGAGTTGTAGGCCTTGAAGAAGAAGATGGCGCTGGTTTGAAATGCAAGTCAGTAGGCCTGAATACACCCTCAGAAGCCAGTGCCTGCACAGCGGCTCTGAACCTATCCAAGGTAGAGACATCTGCAGGTTCCATAGTAGAAGAAGCATCTCGCGGCATACCAGACTCCGAATGGGTCTCAGTAGAGGCCTGCGAATCTGAAGTAGCGGGTATCAGGGGCTGCGAAAGCGCCTCACTGAGTACTGGCGAACTGGCACCTAGCTTAACGAAGTGTCGCCGGCAGCTTTGGACCTAAGCGGTCTGTCTCTGTCTTTATCTTTATGTTTTTTTGGAATGCTGGTAGTCGGATGGCTTACCAAAGCCATTTCTGGATAATTAAACCGAGTACCAAAGTAATTTGCTGCAAAAATAAACTGATGACGAATAGTCCGGGGATTGAATAAGGCACAAAACCAACGAGGGAAGTTGTGGTCTGGACCAAAGCAAATACCTCAAAGATTTTCATTCATACTGCATTCCTTTCTTAGGCGCAGACCACGACTTCCCTCACTGTCGGTTTTAACTTTTAATGACATCAGTTAAGAGTAAGAAAAAGGATCCCCAACGAGGTACTTAACTTTTTTGAAGACTTCAGTTCTGAAACTCGAAAACGAAAATTTCAGGAGTTGGCCGAGCAGCACTTGCAAACTGTTTCTGCTTCGGGCATCACGCGGCAAGAAAGACTGATGTGATGGTGCCGGCTGCATGTTTTATAACCCTGACGACCTGACATCATGGAAGAAGAGACAGCATTCGACACAGAAATCGAAGACTTTGACATTCAGGCCGGCTGAGGGCTACCTGCAGGCAGATAACCCAAATGCAATGACTGCAACAGTGAAACATGAAGAACATCTGCTATGGGAAGGTAAGGTACTACTTGGCTTATTACGATACACAGATCAGTAGCTTACTTAGTAAGTAGGTATGAACCTATGAAATGGGCATCGAAATCTAAACTAAGTGTAACTGGAGTACCGAATATTGTAAAGGAGATAAAAGAACTGGTGGTGAGATCTTTAGAAAAAGGAAGGGGCAAATTACATAAAAATAAAAGGAATTTGTAGAAACAATACATATGGAATAATGTTCAGGAGAATCAGTGAAATTTAAAGAAACAGATGTAATCCAGAGGGCTCGAGTGAAGTCTGGTATCCCACCTGTGACCCAGAGGGAGACTGGAATAACAAGAAACAGAGTGTAAAGGATTAGTCTAGATAAAATCACTTAAGATCTAGGAGACTCTCTCTGATACCCTCCCTGTGGGAGGAATAAAGACACCTTGTTGACATTTCCAGTAGTCTATACAGTTATGCAGGAGTGTTCTTGCTAACACTCATCTATCTACCTGCTTAACTGAATAAACTACTGGAAACTTCAACAAGGTGTCTTTATTCATCCCACAGGGAGGGTATCAGAGAGAGACAGAGAGAGAGAGAGAGAGAGAGAGAGAGAGAGAGTGTGTCTCTTAGACCTGCTAGCTAAAGTGATTTTATCTGGACTAATCCTTTATAATCTGTTTCTTGAAGTTTAAGGAAAGGCAGAAAATGAGCAATTAATATAATGCCGGACAGACTGAAAATTGTTGAAAAGAAAATGTATATGTATTCTGCATGAACATAATGTAAGTATTACTATGGTTGTTTTCTATTATTGTACATGTGCCTATGTCACTTTTTAAAATGTTATGTTTAAAAACATGAAATCAAGTCTTCTGTCGATTTTAAATACACTCACTGGAATTTAGGCTCAACCTAAAGTTCTCCTTTTTGTGGTCTGGATACTGCCTTATAATACCCATTGTATATACTCTAACCCCAAATCAGCTCAAGAAAAAGACACCTGGAGTGGTTGCACTAGTAGTGGGAATATGGCCCGAAATACTGCCACAAAACTTGTTATTTTAAAAGTGTAATTTTTTCTGTTGCAAAAAAAAAAACAAGGTCAACTGTCAGGTACATGCAAATTATATTTTAGTCTCCTCCCTGTGGTTTATTTTACTTTGTATTCACTGTATTAATGACTCTAGACATTAATACACCTCCCTCTATGTTACAAATATTTAGAATATAATTAGAGAGTTGTCGACATCTTTCGAGTTAGTGGCTGCCTAGGGAAATGAATGAACGTGCTGAAAACAGGGCAGAGAAAAGTTCATCCTGAAGCTACAGCAGGTCTGCATCCTGAAGCTACAGCAGGTATTGCACGCCCACATCTGACGAAGTAACTTTAAACGAAAATGTATTGTGCCAATGAATTGTGTCAACATTAATGTTATAGCAGAATAAACTTGTTGGTTTGAATCTCCCTCTGTGACTTCATTGTTTCGCCTTACATCACATTTTCTTGCATTTATTTATTACACATTAATAAAACAAAGTTATGTACGCACCATAACGTTCCATCTGTGTTATCCATTTTTATTCTTTCTCAACTACTGGGGTCAGATCTGAACTTTGGATCCGAATCGGATGTTACTAAAGCTTGTGGTATCCAAATCTCGAGCTTCTCCCTTACCCATAATGCATCAACCCCTAACATACCCCAGATCTTGTTTGCTGATTTTATTTGAAGTGGTATCTTTCAATACGCATATATAAAGATACATAAAAAAGCCTATGTCCCACAGACGGAACTAATCATAAAGGACAGTGGTGTCCTTACAATGTCTTGTTTTTCCAGAAGTTTGTTGAAAAAGGATAGGGGTTGGTGGGCAGGAAGCTGAGGAAGAATTAAAATGGACAACACAGATGGAACGTTATGGTGAGTACATAACTTCTTTATCTGATGTTGTCAATTTTCATTCTATCCTCAACTGTTGAAATAGAGTTCCCAGCTACCTAAAACCCCATGCAGACTCCACGGAAGGATATTCCTGAGCACAACTGAGCCAAAGGCTGCTCTACCCCTCGAGACCAGATCTAGTTTGTAATGAGTGATGAAAATATGAGGATTCGCCCAAAGTTGTAGCTGCACATATGTCATCCATGGAAGGTCTGGATAGAAACAATGAAGTTGTCATGGAACAAGTTGAATGGGCTTTTATAGGTTTTCATAAGGTTAGACCCAGTTTGTTATAGATAAAAGAAATACAATCCATCTCTGGCTATATTTACTTTTGCCACTAGCTTTCCAAATTTTAAATCTGCAAAGGAGACAAAAATTGGTCTGCTTTTCTGATTTATTTTGTCCTACGTAAATACAAATATAACTGTGAACATCCAATAAATGCAACACAAATTCACCTTTGTTTGTAAATTTGGGAAAGAATACTGGCAAATTAATGGACTGATTGATACTGGACTCTGACACCACCTAGTGAATTAAGGCCTGCAGTACCAAGTTCAAGTCCCATGGTGGAGCAGGGTCTTTAAACGGGGGCCTCAATAGAAGAGTGCCTCTCAAAGTTTAGAAGTGGCCACAGAAGAATTTTCAAATCCAATATGAAAATTAGAAACTGCGGCCAATTGAACCTTAATAGTAGAGGAACTCGCCCCATCATTAAAAATGGAAACTAAAAATTCAAGTATATTATTTATCGGGGCTGAAAAGCGGTCAGTGTGTTTTTGCTGTGCCCAGTAAACAAACCTTTTCCATCTACTTGTAAAAAGCTTTCTCAATGAAAGTTCATGGGAAGATATAAGAATATGACAAACAGGGGAAGAGAGCATTGGTTGTCTGGCTATTAATGGAATTGGAGTAACCATGCTGTTTGATGGAGGTATGAGATATCCAGCTGAAACCTGTCAGATGTGGCAGGAGATCCGGAATCGAATCCAGTATCCAAGGTTGGCAAAGAAGATGAGGCCACAGGAAGGGGAACCAAATCTGACGAGGCCAGTAAGGTGCAAGGAGGATGATATTGCTCTTCAACCTGGCTGCTTTCTGCAAGAATTTTGGAATTAGAGGAATTGCTGGGTAAGCATAAAGTAGACCGTGGACCAATCATGAAGTAGAGCTTCCCCTGGAGACTCCCGCTGAGGAGGGATTAGGGCAAAGTAGCTGCTGCACTTGTTGTTTAGGGGAGAAGCAAAAAGATCGCAGCAAGCTGACCCCATCTGTGGAAAATCATTTCTTCCATTTTCCTGTTGAGAGCCCACTCATTAGGTAGAAGAAAGGACCTGCTCAATTTGTCAGCTATCATATGTTGGATCTCCCTGGAATGTGCATTGCTATGAGAAAGCGGTTGGATGAGATCGCTCACTGTCACACTGAGTGCTTCTCGACAAGGAGTATGATCTGGTCCCTCCTTGTTTGTTGATGTACCAAACTACTGACATATTGTTCATTTGAATTGCAACTGTCCCTGAAGGGAGAGCATCCTGGAAGGCTCACAACACTAAAAACACTGCTCTTATCTCTAGGACATTGATATGCAAGTTGGCCTCTTTGGGGGGCCTAGTGCCTTGGACTGTTCTCTCCAGAAAGTGTCCCCCCAATCTGGGAAACATCCATGGTCACTATGGCATTGGGCTAAGGAACAATGAAAGGACAGCCTTGTAGAACTTGATCTGATTGAATCCACCACCTGAGGTACTTCTTGCATGCCTAAGTGATCCTTACTTGTGTTGACATGCACTGGGGTTATCACATTGCTAGCATCCACTGAAAAATCCTCATATGAAATCTTGCTAGAGGAACTAAGATTATAGCAACTGACATTGACCCCAAGGCCTGAAGGATCAACCTGGTTGAAACACTGGTACTGTGAATTATTCACTTGACTTGGAATCTTACAGTCTGTAGTCTTGACAGAGGAAGAGAAGCTGTCACTGATGTCATGTTGAAAACTGCTCCTATGAATTCCAAAATCTGAGTTGGTTGTAGGTCAGACTTGTGGTAATTTATAGTAATCTCCAGATAACAAAACTGAAGTACCTAATCTCTTGCCCTGATCAGATCTGGGGTAGGTCAGTGACTGGTGCATTACGTGTAAGGGAGAAGCCCAAGAGCTTTTTGGTTACCATGGACTTCTGTAATAGCATCATTGGTTCCGAGGTTTGGATCCAAACCCAACAGTTGAGGATAGAATGAAAATTGACAACATCAGATCAAATATTTTCTTACTGTATCACCTGATCTATGAAGAGGGCTGTCCTTGTTAGGGCCTATGGTTGGGTTATCCTCTCCACTAAAAAGTTATGTACTCACCATAACGTTCCATGTGAGTTGTAGATCTCGCCTTCATTCTTACAGATGGGTTCGGAGCTGATCCTCGGCTCCGAGTTGGCCTACTACAAAGCTCAAGGTTTTCAGACAGCTCGAGGCCAAGTCACTATCCCATGATGCACCTTGAGTTACCTCAGACCTTGTTTGCTGCCTCTAACAATACCATATGCCATTCTATCACTTTTTTTTGGGGGGGGGGTAAAACCATAGAAAGATAGAGCAACCATGATACAACTAGTATCTTGGTCCTCAAAAAACCCTGGAAAGGGTAGGAGAGTGGGAAGTAAGAATGAATATGAGATGAACAATTCACATGAAACGTTATGGTGAGTACATAACTTCTTTATGTGAAGTTGTTCTATCTCACCGTTTATTCTTACAGATGGGTAGCGTCCCAAGCACCATCTTTCTCAGGTGGTTCACGGGAGTATATTTTTCAGGACAGTAGAACCAAAGGAGGCCCTGTCCCTAGATGCCCTATCAACTTTGTAATGAGTGATAAAGGTATGAGGTCTTGACCAAGTGGCTGCTGCACAAATATTGTCTATGGGAAGCCTAGCAGAAAAGGCACAAGATGTGGACACTGCTCTGGTAGAATGAGCCATAATTTTGTGTTGTAAAGATAAACTGGCAGCTGAATAAGTGAAAGTGATGCAATCAGATAAGCATTTAGATAGTGTTGTTTTTGCCACTGGCATACCTTTCCTAGAATCTGAAAAGGAAACAAAAAGTTGTTCTGATCTTTTGAACTCTTTGGTTCTATCCAGGTAAAATCTAAGCTGTCTATGAATATCAAGCTTGTGCAGCATATACTCTAAGTTGTTGGAGTGTTTGGGGAAAAAACTGGTAAATCTATGATTTGGTTAAGGTTAGCTTCAGTATAAACTTTAGGTAAGAATGAAGGATTTCTTCGCAGGGACATTGTCAGCATGGAAAACCAAATACAGAGATTATATGGACAAGGCCTGTAGCTCTGATACTCTTCGGGCATATGTGATGGCTACTAAAAAGATAGTCTTCCAAGACAAAAATTTCAAATCACATGAGGAAGTTGGCTCAAAGAGTGGGAGAATAATGCATGAAAGCATAAAATTTAGGTTCCATGAGGTATAAAGGGATTTCACTGGTGGTCTAAAATGGAAGGTCCCTTTGAGAAAGGCTTTAGATAGCTTGTGTGACATTATGTTCAATCCTTCAAAGCCAAGATGAAAATTAGATATGGCGGCAAGCTGTACTCAAACTGTAGCTGCTGCAGCTCCTTTGTTGAAAAGCATAGTCAAAAATTCTAATATAGAGAAAATGGGGGCTTGGTAGGGATCAATGTTATTCTGAGAAGCCCATATAGAAAATCTCCACCATTTGCTAGGTACAACTTCCTAGTAGAGGATTTATGAGAAGATATTAAAATATCCTGCATTTCGTTTGAGAGCTTATGGAACCTGGCTATGTTGGGAACTGGAGCAGTCAAGCTGACAATTTTAGGGACTGAAGGGAGGGATGAAGAGCCCCCGACGAGTGCGTTAGAACTGGGTCCAGAATCCAAGGCTCTTCTAAGAGATGATGTCAAAGGAAGGGGAACCAAATCTGACGAGGCCAATGAGGGGCTATTAGAATGATGGTCCTTCCCAGGGCTTTTGCTTTCTGTAGTACTTTGGGTATCAGAAGAATTGGTGGGAATGCATAGAGGAGACCTGGAGGCCAATCGTGTACGAGTGCGTCCCTTGGGGAATCTCCCAGAAGGGGAATCAGAGCAAAGTAGCTTCTGTATTTTGTGTTCATGCGGGAAGCAAAAATATCACAGCAAGGCTGGCCCCATCTGTGGAATATTCTCTCCGCAATCTCCTTTTTGAGGGACCACTCGTGAGGCAACAACATTGCCCTGCTCAGTTTGTATGCAATCACAGTGGATTTCCCCGGGATGTGCGTTGCTATCAGAAAGCACTGGGTGGATGTAGCCCACTGCCATACTCTTAGGGCCTCTCGACAAAGGGGATAGGACCTGATTTCTCCTTGTTTGTTCAAGTACCAGACCACTGACATGTTGTCCGTCTGAATCGCAATTGTCCCCAGAGGGGGAGAGTCCTGAAAGTACTGCAATGCCAAAAGTACCGCTCTCATCTCCAGGACATTGATATGCAGATGTATCTCTTGATCAGTCCATGTGCCTTGGGCTGTTCACCCCTGAAAATGCCCCCCCACCTGACCAGGGAAGCATCCGTGGTCACTGTGGATGATGGTGAGGGTAGGATAAAAGGACGACCTATTGTTACCTGAAGAGAGGTCAACCACCAACGAAGATCCTTTTTGCATGTGTTTGTTACGATAATGAGATGAGACATTGGGAACTCTTGATAAGACCACTGAGTGAACAGCAGACATTGCAGAATCCGCATGTGCATGCAACCCAGGTCTATATTACATCACCGAATGCTTAAAAAAGCAAACGGTGATTAATCAACCCTATGTAAGCGAAAGCTTACAATATCAAACTGTCAGAACAGCGATTTTTTTCCAAGAGAATAAAATCGCTGTTCCAACAACAAAAAAAAAACACTTTATAACATTACATTAAGTGGGGGACTTTGCCCCCCACATCCTCCCCCTACTTAAATATACCAATTCTGAGACTGCACTACAGTGCCGAAAATGGCAAAGTACTGAAGCGGCCAAGCAAATTTTTTCCCAGGGAAAGAATTCGCTTACATGCCGCTTCGATATTTTGCCATTTCAGTCTTTTATGTTCGACCAAGATGGATTTGAAAGAATGCGTCTTCGGTCTTCTAATAGGAACCCTGCGACCCAACAGTATCGCTATTATTGCAGCTGCCATCATCCCTAACAACTTTAGCACTTCTGATGCTGGAGCCTTGTCTCTGGATATGATGTTCTGGATTTGCTGATGTAGTAATATCCTTCCTGCTGGAAGTTTTAAAGCTGTGGTGGTGGTGTCCAATTCTGCTCCAATAAAAACGATATGTTGCGATGGCGACAAGGCAGATTTTTCTGAATTTATGGTAACGCCCAGTTGAATGCAGAGAGTAAGAGTGGTGTCCCTGGCTTATATTAGCTGATGCCTTGTGGTGGCGGCGAGAAGCCAATTGTCTAAGTATAGAAACACCTGGAATCCTAAATGCCTCAGGTGAGCCGTGACCACTGCCATACATTTGATGAACACTCTGGGGGCTGTAGTGAGACCAAAGGGCAGGGCTTGAAACTGGTAATGAATGGCTCCCAGCCGGAAGTGCAGATGATCCCTAGATGGTCTGGCCATTTTTATATGGTAGTACACAGCCTGGAGATCTATCCAGCACATCCAATTGTCTTTCCCTAAGAAGGGAAGTATTGACTGAAGTGTGACCATCTGGAACTTCTCTTTCTTGACAGAGCTGTTTAGTCTGCTGAGGTTCAAAACAGTTATCCAGTCTCCTGTCTTTTTTAGAACTAAAAAGAATCTTGAGTAAGTTCCAGATCCTGTTTGGTCTGCTGGGACTGGTTGGATGAACTCTTTTTCTTAGCAACGTTTGCACCTCTACTGTTGCTTGTTCCCTGTAAACGGGTGGAACATCTGGGATTTTTGTTGTCAATGGAGGGGGAATAGCAAAGGCAATGAAATATCCTCTGGAAACTATACTTTGCACCCAGTTGTCGTTTATTTTGAGCCAGGCATCTGGATTACAAAGATAAGCGACCCACGACTGCCTCCAGAAATAACTGGTCTCTGTCACCCTGGTTTTGCGGATCCCCTCTGCTGCGAAGGCAGCGTCTTCCATTATTGCCCCCTTCTTTGCCCCTAGAGGGGGGTTCAACACGTGTGTCCAGAAAGGCACCTTGGGCTTTCCGGAACCACATCTTTCCTCCCTTTTGACCCTTGGGGTAGGGTCTAGTAGGGGTGGAAAAACTGACTCCGACAGCAGAGAGAGTCTTTCCTTCCTGCTCACACCTGGTCAAAGTTTCCTTAACTTTGGGCCCGAAAAGGGTTGAGCCATCAAAAGGGGTGTTGACAAAGGATGACTTAAAGGGCTCCATAAAGGAACACAAGCGCATCCAGGAGTGTCTCCTGAGAGCAATTCCTGAATCTACTGCCCTACTCGTTCCATCAGCTGGATATGAGATGAGACGCATGGACGAGTTCACTATGGAATTGAGGGTAGCAAGCTGGGAGGCAACTTTGTCTGAAGTTCCTGTAGCTACCGTACCCTGAAGAGCATCTCCAAGCTCTTTTAGGAGGTCTCTTTGCAGTCTTGTGAAAAGTGTGAGACAGTTCAGTGAACGCATGGCAAAAGTCGCTGAACTGTATATGCACTTCTCGTATCTATCCATGATCCTAGAGTCTCTGTTAGGAGGATGGATAGAGGAAGAAGTTTGACAGCTCCTTTTTGGTGGCTGCCGCCACCACCATGGCATCAACTGGTACTCCCTTAGTTAGAAAAGACTTATCCTGAAGGGCAGAAATAAATTTATTGGGCCTCTTAGGGACAGGCTCCATGGTGTCCGGAGACTCCCACGCCCTTCATGAGACCAGATCCATGAGCTCATTGAAGGGCAGAGACACCAAAGAGGTGGAGGGTTGAGATCTGAAAGCCTTCAGGAGAACCGACTCATCTTCAGTAGGGTTGGTGGGCTTCCAGCCACCTCTCTGCTTAAGGATTTCTAATATATCTGCAAATGAGATATCTTTAGAGGGGGACCCTTCTGATTCATCTAAGTCGGTGTCAGATGTGAGACTCCTGCAGGGAGTCTAGGTGCTTCCTCTTGCAAATTCTCTTCCTGGGAACCTCATCAGTGGGAACTTCTGGTGAGGTCTCAGAAGAGCAGGGGCCACCCAGTGGGGCTTCCTGAGGCTCGGGGTCTCTACGCTTCAAAGGGATCTGTGAGGCAGAAGTGGACACAGGCGCTTTTGGGGGGGAGGTAGTTGGACCTGAAGTTGTAGATGTCATGGGGGACATTACTCTCCTCATGGCTTCAAAGGCACCTCCGCTCTGATGAGAAGGAATCGCTGGATCTGAAGAAACAACTGATCCCCTCGGTTCTGGAACAGTGGGCTCCGAACCAGAGATAGGAGCCGAATTCATCCGAGCCGAGGCCTCAAGAGGCAAAGTTGGAACCAACAGGTCAGTCCGACTATCCTTCCTGGACCTGACCGGAGAGTGTCGGCTCCTAGACTCCTTGACGGGCACTGAGGAAGTCTGAGTTAATGGAACCGATGGCACTGGAGCAGGCATCGGCTCCGAAGTCAACACAATCATCAGATCTAACTCCTCCGGCTCCGATGGACCAGTATGGCTCGGAGGAGGAAAAGAAGTTGATGGCATAACAATCTTCAGTTCTGAAACCACTTGGATTTGGATCGGAGCCAATAAAAATTTAGCAAACGCCTGTGTAAAACACTAAACTAAGCTATTCTAATCATCTATATAAGGCACATCAAGAAGGGAAGGGATACTACTGACCTATAAAAAAAAAGGCCAAAGGGAGAAAGAGAACTATCAAACTTTTAAGCTATAAAAGATCTAAGTTATAACTAGCAATGACTATCAATAACTATTAATATAAAAAGACAAAATTTATAATTTTTATAGAAAAAGCTATACTGGCCAGAGCTGTGCTTGGAAACCTCCGATCTGTTGCAGCGGCAAACTAGATCTGGGATAACTCAAGGTGCATCATGGGATAGGGACTTTCCCTCAAGCTGTCTGAAGACCTTGAGCTTTGTAGTAGGCCGAGTCGGAGCCGAGGATCGGCTCCAAACCCATCTGTAAGAATGAACGGCGAGACAGAACGTACTTCACATTCATCATTCTGCATCTTTTTCTAGGAGTTCAACATCTTGGAGACATACATGCTCCTATGACAGTGTAAGCTGTAATATCATACACTGATAAGTGTACTCATCCCCAGCTCAAGCCACTTGAGCCTCTTGTCAGCAGTGAACATCACTCTGCAAATCAAGCACAACTGTAAAGATTTGACACCCCTTTATTAACAAGTGATATACAGATACATGTATATATCCAACTTATACAGACTCCAGCAATGAAGGCCAACTGGAAGAATCACTTATCTTCAAGGACAGAGGGAGAGTACCGCTGACCCATCAAAGAGGACCCTCTTTATAGAGCAACTGAAATGGCAGGAATATATCTGCAATCAAGGACCCTTCATGATGGATCATATAACAGGGTTGATTCCAAAGCAATGAAAGCCATAAAAACAGAGCGAGTCAGAGAACCATAGTAGGACCAGCCAGAAGAATGAGCACTAAAGAACAATAAGTGAAATAGGGATTAACTTCACAACAAAACAGAGAAGGTTGTCCACAAAAGGATTTTTTTTCTCTCCTGCTGCCACTGACTTCAAGTTTCCAAAAATGTCTTCTGTTACTCCACAACTCTTGGTTCCCCAAACCCTGGCATACTCCCAAGTGTTACACCCAGGACGGTTCCTTTCTCCTTTGAGGAAAAGTCACACTTGGTATCCCAAACCATGTGTGGTCAACGGGGTGTGAAGCACCAGGCTCTGGACAGCAGAACAGGGATCAAGTGTGGAGCTATCAAACTGTGCCTTGCAAGGAATTTTGTGTAAACCTATATCCATTCCCATGATTTCAGACAAGTAAGCAATGTGAAATATCCAAGTGTTTTGCCCCACTGTAGGACCACAGGGTGGTCACTCCTTCTCTAAGTGGGAGGAAAGAGAAGGAGTGGTCACTCCTTCTCTGTCCTCCCATGTAGAGGCCCAGCATTCAACGGTGAGCTCCTGATGCTGCCAGGGCTTAGAGGTACATGCAGCACATCCCCACCCTCCCAACATGTTAGGCACACCCATTTCTTTCTGTTATACCGTCAAGCACCCTAGAAGCTAATCAAACAATGGGTGCTTTTTCCCTCTATGCCACTGGCAAGGTACCTGGAAAATGAATGCTGCACACACCACGGTTGAAGAGATTCAGGCTTGCCAAAGCTGTACCACAGAAATACTGAAGGCAGCTGCTCTTATGAAAGCTGGAAAGATTTCTGTTAGGGCCAGTTATGAAGTGTCCAGTGGACTACAAGGCTGACTGCCTTTTCTGGGATGAAGGAGACAAAGTCCCTCAATCCTCTGGCACACATGAATGAACCATCAGCCATCTAAAGAATCCACATCTGCTGGGGTACACCTCCTCAAAAGAAGCAGTCTTCACAGGAAAAGGAAGCCATCTCATTCTACTTCATTCCCATTTCCTTTAAGGAAATAGCTGAAAGACTTCGGCAGGGATGTAAATTAGAAGTTATGTACTCACCATAACGTTCCATCTGAGTAGGTGTATTCATTTGTCTGCAACCTGTGGGTTATGGATCCGATATCGGATCCGAACCGGCATGGTTTACCAGCTATGGATCCAAGCTCTCAGCTCCTCCCCTCACCCATAATGCCCTGCTCTACCCTCATGACCTCAGATCGAGTTTGCCAATAGCAAAAAAACACCCTGAAAAGGGTAACAAACCATATGCAGGAAACTGAAAGGCCAGGGGGATAGGAGGGCGGGATGGTTGCAGACAAATGAATATACCTACTCAGATGGAACGTTATGGTGAGTACATAACTTCTAAATCTGAAGTAGGAGATTCATTTGTCTGCAACCTGTGGGACAGAGTCCCCAGCTACCTGAATCTTGGGCGGCCATCATGGAAGGATATTCCGGAGCACCGCAGAGCCAAATGATGCTCTACCCCTAGATGCAAGATCCAACTTATAGTGGGAAATAAAAGTATGAGATGAAGCCCATGTGGCTGCTGCACAAATATCATCTAGAGGAATCCTAGCCTTAAAGGCTGCCGAGGTAGAAACTGACCGGGTTGAATGAGCGTGTACACTCTCCGGTGCGGGCCTTCCTGAAGCTTGATAAGCCAACAAGATACATTGTGAAATCCAACGAGACAGAGAAACTTTAGAGATTGGCTTGCCCAAATTAAATTTTGCAAAGGAAATGAACAACTGGTCGGATTGCCTATGACCAGCCGTCCTATTTAGATAAAATCTAAGTTGCCTGTGAACATCTAAGGAGTGAAGCTTATATTCACCTTTGTTTTCATATTTAGGGAAGAAAACAGGGAGGTTAATAGACTGATTAATGTTTGCTTCAGAAGCCACTTTAGGAAGAAAGGACGGGTTGGTCCTGAGGTAAACACGGTCCGGATGAAAGACCAAGTAAGGAGGTTTAGCTGATAATGCTTGGAGCTCTGAAACTCTCTTGGCCGAAGTAATGGCTACTAAAAAGGCAGTCTTGAACGACAAGAATTTGAGATCTACCGTAGCCGCAGGTTCGAAGGGGGGAGCGGTCAAAGCCTGGAGAACTAAAGAAAGGTCCCAGGGAGGAACCGCTTGTTTTACAGGGGGCCTGAGAAGGAAAGTACCTTTAAGGAAAATTTTACACAACTTGGCTGACATGAGTGGATTAGAGTCATGACCAATGTGATAATGTGAAATTGCTGCCAGTTGTACTTTGACCGTGGAACTGCTAGCACCATCATTAAAAAGAGTGGTTAAGAAATCGAGCACCAATGGGAGAGGAGCAGTGAATGGATTCAGGCCTTGCCGCTCCGCCCACAAAGAGAACCGTTTCCACTTGCTACGGTAGATTTTCCTAGTGGAAGGTTTATGAGCTGCCACCAGGATAGCCTTAACAGGGGACGAAATACCGGGAGTCCTGATCAAGAGTGGAACTGGAGCAGCCAAGCGGTCAGCTTCAGGTTGTCCGGGTTCGGAGGAGACAGGCAGGATGGATGAGTTATCAGATCCAGGTTTGGATCTAGAATCCAAGGTGGATTCACAGAGTGAGACCTTAGGAAGGGGAACCAGATCTGTCGAGGCCAAAACGGAGCAATGAGAATCATTCTGCAACCCACCCGAGACGCTTTCTGAAGAACCTGAAGCATCAGAGGCAAGGGGGGATGAGCATACAGAAGACCGGGTGGCCAAGCATGCACCAGAGCGTCTCTTGGAGAGCCTCCGGGAGGAGGTATCAGAGCGAAAAAACTGTCGCACTTGGTGTTTGAGGGAGAGGCAAAAAGATCGCAAGAAGGAGTTCCCCACCGTGCGAATATGCGTTCCGCTACTTGAGAATTGAGAGACCACTCGTAAGGGGTTAGAATGGTGCGACTGAGTTTGTCCGCCAGGATGTTGGACCGACCCGGAATGTGCGTTGCTATGAGAAAGCGGTTGGTGGAGATTGCCCATTCCCAAACCCTCATGGCTTCTCGACAAAGAGGGTAAGACCTGGTTCCTCCCTGCTTGTTGATATACCAGACAACCGACATGTTGTCGGATTGAATCGCAATTGTTCCCCAGGGAAGAAAGTCTTGAAGTGCTAGCAATGCTAAGAGCACCGCTCTCATCTCTAGGATGTTGATATGCAGTGAGGTCTCTGAATCGTTCCACGTGCCTTGGACGGTCCGGCCTGCAAAATGCCCCCCCACCCGAGGTGGGAGGCGTCCGTGGTCACCGTGGCGAGAGGGGGAGAAGCACAAAATGGGCGGCCTCTGTGGAGATCTGGGGAGTGAAGCCACCACAGGAGGGACCGCTTGCAAGCCTTGCTGATCGCAATGTTATGATGCATAGGGAGAGCAAGGTAAGACCATTGTACTAAGAGAGTCCACTGGAGGATGCGCATATTGAGCCTGGCAAGAGGAAGAAGTGCTATAGCAGACGCCATGGACCCTAGAGCCCTCAGCTGCAGATTTTGAACTCTGTCCGCAGTGAGGAAGGCTCGTAAACTCCTCGTGTCTAACCTGGCCCCTATAAAATCTAGGAGCTGTGTGGGCGCCAGGTTGGATTTCTTTGTATTTATTGTAATGCCCAGAAAGGGAGCAAGATGGAGAAAGGAGTCTCGCGCCAATAATAGTAGATGCCTTGTTGGGGCGGTAAGGAGCCAGTCGTCCAGGTAGGGAAAGACCTGCACCCCCTGAAGCCTCAGGTGGGCCGCTACCACTGCTAATACTTTGGTGAACACCCTGGGGGCTGTGGTGAGACCAAAGGGAAGGACCCGGAACTGGTAGTGACTGGCTCCCAGCCGGAAGCGGAGGAACCTCCTGGAGCGCCTGTCCATCAGGATGTGGTAGTACGCATCTTTGAGGTCTATAGAGCACATTCAGTGATTTTCTCCCAGAAGGGGGAGAATAGATTGTAGAGTGACCATTCGGAATTTTTCCTTGGGGACTGCCAGGTTCAAGAGAGAAAGGTCTAGAATTGGTCTTAGTTCCCCCGTCTTTTTTGGCACTAAAAAGAACCTGGAGTAGAACCCTGATCCGATCTGGTCTGGGGGGACGGGCTGGATAGCTCTTTTCTTTAGCAGATGGCCAATTTCTGCCAAAGCGGCCTCCCGTTGACCGGGTGGAACGTCTGGGAGGGACTTTAACTTTGGTAAGTGAAGAATAGGGATACGGTATCCTCTGGATATGATTTGGAGAACCCAGCGGTCTGATGTTATGGACTCCCATGCCACTAGGTGCCCCGAAAAACGTCCCCCGACTGCCTCCAGAGTGGAGCAGCCGGGCAACCCCTCAGGGTTGCTGCGCGGGCCGTTCAGAGAAAGGTTCTCTGGACCCGAAGTTCCTGGGAGCCCCTCTGCCTCTAGGGCGGCGTCCTCCCTGTCCTCCTCTGCCACGGAAGGACTGGTTGTCCGGAGCAGGCTGGGACTGCTGCGACTTCCGGAACCACATCTTCTTCTGACCCTTTTGGTTCCTAGAGTAGGGCCTCTGGGGTGCAGAGAAGTGGATTCCGACGGCAGACAGCGTCTTCCCGTCCTTCTCGCTCTGGGTCAATGTTTCGCGAACGGTTTTGCCAAAGAGGGCAGAACCATCAAAGGGGGCGTTCGCAAACGACGCTTTGAAGGGCTCAGAAAAATCGCAGTGACGGAGCCAGGCCTGACGCCTAGTGACTAGGCCTGTCCCTGCAGCTCTAGCGGCGCCTTCCGTAGCATGGGAGAGTAGCCGCATAGAGGTATTAGTAACCGATCTAAGAGTGGCCATGTGGGTGGAGTGCAGCATCCTGTCCTCCTCCGACATGGACTCTGGGGGAGATGCAGCGTATTCTTTAATGAGATCTCGCTGCATCCTAATGAAGTGTGCCAGGTAGTTCAGCGCCCTTACCGAGAAGGTCGCTGAACTAAACATCCGCTTCCCCAAGCGGTCCATCATCCGAGACTCCTTGCTCGGGGATGGACTGAGGACTCTCCTGAGCAAGTTCCTCTTGGTGGCCGCCCGTCAACATGGCATCTACCGGAGGCCCCTTACTCCAATGGGCACGGTCGGACGGTGGGCTGAGGATCCTATCGGGCCTCTTAGGGATTGGCTCCACGGTGTCCGGTTCCTTCCACGCCCTGGTGGTAATGAGGTCCACCAGGGGGTCGGCAGGAGGGGACACCCAAGAGGTAGATGGGCCCGCTTCAAATGCCTCCAAGAACACGGACTCGTCAGAGGAAGACTTGGGGGCAGACCACCCCCCCCCTTATACGGAGCATTTCCATGATGTCCCCAAATGAGACATCCTCGGGGGGTGACCGTGGGGAGCCTTCCCCTTCCTCCAAGTCCGTGTCTTCCGTGAGAGACCCGGGGGAGTCAATGTGCCTCCTTTTGCACGTATGCTTACGAGGAACATCCTCTGGGGGGCTGTCAGAGGACTCCTCGCAAGCAGCAACCTGTTCCATTGGAGCAGCTTGGGGCACAGAAGCGGGCTGTCCCAAGGGCCGGATGGTGGAAGCCTGGCCCAGTGCAGAGGGAGCGCGGAGCCGAACAAGTGCGGGGTCCGGAGACCCTCAACAGGGCCCTCTCCACTACATCAAACGCCCGAGGGAGCCGACCTCGACCAAAGGATCCGACAATCGGCTCCCTCGGATCCGAAGAGTGGATCGAGCCGGCGCAAGCGCCGGATCCGAAGGACAGTGCGCTCCGACACAGACGGCGCCCGAGCACTGATCCCCGGATCCGAGGCTCGGATCCAGGCTCTGAGAGGTCGGATCCGATGCACTCGAGGGCAGGGTCGGATCCGGTACAAAGTACTATCGGCGCCGACCCACCCCGCTCTGAAGCTGCTCGGCTCCAGCTGCTCCGAACCCGGATAGCGGGTCGGAGAAGGAGCAATCGGTTTGAAAAGGGTGTTGAGCTCCCCAGAGGGGAGGCAAGAGCACTCCCATCTGCATCTGGGCCTGGATGAACCTTCTCATCATCCGGTCCAGATCAGCATCGAAAGCTATCGTGGATCTCGACGAGGCTACCGAGGTAGGCCTGGAGTGCCTCCTCGATAGCCTCGACGGAGATCGGGTCTCCTCCTCCTCAGGTCCCGGTGAAAAACACACTGGAGACCGGAGCCGAGAAGGAGGAGACCGAGCCGACAATGGAGCCGGGAGAAGCCGCTTGGCTGGCGGGGCGAAACAGAGGTCTCGGCCCGCCGCTTATGGTGCTTCTCCCTCCGGTCCCTTTTTCTAGCATCCCTCTCCTCCGAACCAGAAATGGGAGGTTGAGTCCCAGGAGGAGGAGGGGGAGCCGCAGAAGGAATAACCGTAGGTACGGTTACTCCCGAAGGAGCGGAGGTCGGAGCCGAGTCCGGCGGTAAAAGGCCCGCCAAAACAAGCTTGGACCTCCGCTCCTTCAATGCCCTGGGGTTGAACCCTGCACAAATGGAACATCCAGATGTGAGGTGTTCAACCCCCAGGCATCTAACACACCGAGTGTGGCCATCAGCTGGGGAAAGCTTATGGCCACACTCGGAGCATTTAGAAAAGATAGATTTGGGTTGCTCTGTCATCCCAATCTAACACAGTAGTTACTAAAACTAAAAGTAACTAAACAACAAAAAATACACTCACAGGCCCAACACACACACACTACGCTAACAGCGAGGGGGAGGGATATAACTTTTAGATTAACTCTAAAAAGTAAATATATCAAAGGGGAAACCTACACTTTCACACAAAAAATCAATAAAAACTTTTAAATTTTGAAATTTAACACTTAAACTAGCACTTAGCTTGAGAGCTTGAGAAACAAATCCAGTCACCAGCGCGGCAAACGAGATCTGAGGTCATGAGGGTAGAGCAGGGCATTATGGGTGAGGGGAGGAGCTGAGAGCTTGGATCCATAGCTGGTAAACCATGCCGGTTCGGATCCGATATCGGATCCATAACCCACAGGTTGCAGACAAATGAATCTCCTACTTCAGATCTAACTTTCCACAAAATGTGGGACTCGATGAGAGTCCCAAAACACAGCAGAAAGGGTGTCCTCTTCCAGTTCTAAAGCATAAGTACAAACAGAGAAAGCAGAACTAAAAGGATTAGAAAGCCTTGGGTGATCTCCCATAGGTATGCTTGTCAAACCAGATGTTGAAGACTTTAAAGGGTCAGGATCTCCCAGAGGAATTGATGCAGGAAGCCACAACATGCATGGTTGCCAGCCATGTTAAGATGTCATCATGCCTCTCATCTCTGCAGTGCAGACAGCCAGCAACAGGTTCACAAACCCTAAGATACCTGGCGTAATCAGAGCAAATAGGTACAGGGTACTGGCTTGCTCTTCTTGAAGCAAACATCACTCAGAAATAATGACCACAAATGATCCCAGAATCATTTAAAGGTGAATGTTATTACAAACATGCAACTTCCCCATATTTTGAGTTGGAATAGCTTGCTGATCTAACTCCTGAAATATTCTGTCAAGGTGAGAAAAATTAACTTAAGGGAGCCGAATAGTAGAAAACACACTCATTTGCATCTTGAAATGAGGTAGAAGGGGAGGCAGAATATAGCAATGCAAGGTGATATAGGACAAGGCCTTCTCAGCCAAAAATAAGAGAGTAAAATAAACAGTAGAAAAATCATGCTTTCAAACAGAAAAAAAAGTACAGCTGTGTACACTTACCATAAATGTAGATGTTAGAGTGTATTCACTGTTGCAGTCATTACATTTGGGTAATCCTGCTGGCAGGTTGCCCTCAGCTGGCCTGAATTCCAAAGTTTTGGGTCCGTTGCCCCTTCCCTGATGTCAGGTCGTCAGGGATATAAAAGAAGCAGCCGATGCCATTTTCTTCAGTTTTTCTTGCCCCAGATGTCAGGTGCCCCCCTAAAAGGGTAGCCAAACTTATATATATATATATATATATGTGTGTGTGTGTGTGTATATATATATATATATATATATATATATATATATATATATATATATATATATATATATATATATATATATAATCAATAAATGTACCAATATAAATTTTACCTTCATCTATAAGCAAATACACCACATAGGTTGTATAAGTCTGAGAAGGAAAGATAAGATCCATAGAAAAAAGGGGGATGATGGGTGGGTAACCTGGACTGCAACAGTGAATACACTCAAACATCTAGATTTATGGTAAGTGTACACAACTGTACTATGTTCTTAGTGTTTCACTCTTGCAATCATTACATTTGGGTAGAGTCCCAAAGCTATGGTTGTGAGGCTGGAGCTAAACAGCATTAGGAGCGGCTATGAGGCCCTGCAGAAATGCAGTGGCAAAGCCTGCCCTGGATTTAGAGTAGAGTGGCAGGTGATAATGCTTTGTAAAGGTGTGCACTGAACTCCAAGTAGCCACCTCTAAAATGTCTCTGGTTGGTACTCCCCTGAGGGAAGTGGCTGCAGCTCTGGTGGAATGTGGCCTAATGCCCTTAGGCACTGGCTTGCCATGGTGTAAATAGCATAAACAAATGCAGTGGCCTATCCATTTAGAAATAGTCTGCTTTGAGATAGCCTTTCCTTGTGACCTGCAGCATATGCCACTATTAATTGCTCTGTCTTCCTGAAAGCTTTGGTTCTGTCCAAGTAGAATCTAAGCTGTCTGTGTACATTCAAAGAATGCAGAATTCTCTCCCCCTTGTTCTGTGGATTTAGATAAAAAGTTGGCAGATGAATAGTTTGGTTAAGAGCCACACTGGACACCACTTTAAACATAAATGTTGGGCTAGTTCTCTGAGAGACCCTGTCTGGATAAAAAAATGATAAAAGGTTCCACAGCCATGAGCACCTGTAGCTCTGAAACACGTCTTGCAGAAGTAATTGCTTGGAGCAGAGCTGTTTTCCAAGATAAAAACTTTATATCAACAGTAGCAGCTGGCTCAAAAGGAGGCAGGGTGAGCTTTTCCGAGACATAGTTGAGGTCCCATGCAGATACTGGTGATCTCCTTGGAGACCTTACATTTTTGGCTCCTCTGAGGTACTGCTTTAATAAAGGATGAGAAAAATTGTGGTGGCTCTGTATTGTAATGAGCCAAAATGGCAGAGGCATGAATTTTAATTGATGAAAAGCATAGGCCTTTGTCCAGCATCTCAGTTAAGTATTGCAAAATCTGAGGAGTATTTGGTGCAGTTGTATCAGTTCCTTGTGCCTGGTTCCAAGCACAGAATTTCTTCCATTTTCCAGCATGAGACTTTCTAGTACTAGGCCTTCTGGCTTCCAGAATGACATCCATCACAGCTGAGAGGTGTTTTTTGTACATTATTTGCCATGCTGCCAGGTTTAATGTCCTGAGTTGGCTGTGCAGGATCCGATTGTTTTGCTGAGAAGTAAATGAGGTAATTGAGGTAAGGTCCAAGCTGGGCATAGAGACAAGTTCCTTAGGATTGGATACCAGTACTGGTGGGGCCAGTCTGGGGCAATCAGTATCATCTTTGGTTTCTCCTGTCTGACCTTTAGGAGTACCTTGGGAGGAGAGGAAGTGGAGGAAAGGCATATACTGATAGGTTTTTCCAGCTGAAAGATAGGGCGTCCACTTTCCATGCTTGTCTGTGATAAGTCCTTGTGCAGAATCTTTTTAATTGGTAGTTGTGAGGGGAGGCAAACAGATCTATGTCCGGGCATCCCCATTTCCTTGTTATCATGCTGAAGACTTGTGGATCCAGCTGCCACTCATGGGGATCCATGAGGTTTCTGCTTAGTCTGCCAGAGTATTTTCCTTTCCTGGCAGGAATTGTGCCTGCAAATGTACTTGGTAAGTCAAAGCGGTGTCCCACTATGTCATGGCTAGTCTGCAAAGGGGGTAAGAATGTGTGCCCCCCTGCTTGTTTATATACCACATGACCGTGGTATTGTCTGTCTTTATCAGTAGTTGTCCCGGACGAAGTAGGTCCTTGAAGGCTGTCAGGGCATTTTGAAAAGCTAGCATCTCTTTTTGATTGATATGTAGATGCATTTGGTTTGAGGTCCATGTGCCCTGAATGCCTCTTCCTGCCATGTGGGCCCCCCAGGCATAGTCTGATGCATCCGTTGTTAGGGTCTGCCTGGCTGGGGGTAATGTGAATGACTGTCCCTTGTTCTGGTGACAAGCCTTTACCCACCATAGAAACTCCTGTTGCAGGCAGGGAATGAGAGTAATCATTGTTTCCAGGCTGTGGCAATGTTGAGTCCAAACATTTTTTAGGTACCATTGAAGTTTACTCATATGCAGTCTTGCATATGGAATTAGGAGGATGCAGGATGCCATGAAGCCCAAAGCCTGCAGAATTTTTCTTGCAGATAACTGGGCCTTTGTTGCCAACATTGTGAAATAGTTAGTCAGTTGCCTTTGTTTGTCTGGCATGAGATAAACCATCTGGGCAGTTGTATTCAAGCTTACTCCCAGGAATGTTATCGCTTGAGAGGGTACTAGTTTTGATTTCTTTTCACTGACTGCGTACCCTAGGCATGTTAGAAGTCTTTTCACAAACGCCAGATGTTGAAGAAGAATGTCCTTGTTCTCTGCTTGAATTAGACAGTCATCCAAGTAAGGATATATTTGTTTTCCTCTTTGTCTGCAGAATGATATTACTGGTGCCAGGCACTTTGTAAAGACCCTAGGCACAGTAGATAAGCCAAAGGGCAGTGCAGAGAATTGGTAATGCATTGAACCAGCCTTGAAATCTGAGGTGTCTTCTGCATGATTGTCTGACTGGAACATGCAGGTATGCCTCTTTTAGGTCTAAAGTCACAAGCCAAGCATTCTTGCCCAGCATGGGGAGAAGCTGCTGCAAAGTCAACATTTTGAATTTTGGAATATCCAGGAATGTGTTCAGAATAGATAGGTCCAGTATTGGCCTCCAGGCCTTGTCCTTTCTGGGTACTAAGAACAGTCTTGACTAAAATCCTTGTCCCCGCTCTTGCTCTGGTACTTGCTGAATGGCCCCCATGTCCATGAGGCATGAAACTTGTTTTTGCGCCTCTGCCCATTGATAATTTGGCAGATCTGCCCAGCCGTTTACTTTTGGCAGAGTATGGAAATGGAATTTGTAGCCTTGCGACACTATATTTAGAACCCATTTGTCCTGGGTTATAATGTGCCAATTTTGAGCAAAAAGTACTAATTTTCCCCCTAAGGGTGCTGCCAGAAGATAAGTGCTTGGTGCAGGCAGGGGAAAGTCATTGGGACTGCTTTCTGTAAGTTTGTGCTTTATCTTCTCCAGCTATGGAGGTAGAAGCACCCCATTGTTTTGGCTTGGGATCTGCCCCTTTGAGGTCTGTCTGACACAGGAAAGGACCAGTTTTTTGTAGGCCAGTGTCTACTAAACCTAGGTGGCTGTACTTGTAAAAAATCTTAACAGTTTGCATAGATTTAGCTTTGTCTTCCATTTTCTTTAACACCTCTTCTGCCTTAGCACCAAACAAAGTATCATGCTGTAAAGGTGCATCTAGTAACTTAACTTTAACATGATCAGGCCGATTTTGTTCCTTTAACCAAGCATGCCTCCTAATTACAGAACCCGTAACTGCGGCCCTGCAGGAGGCCTCCAAAGAATCAAAACCACATTGCAAAGTATGCTTTCCAACTTGTTCAGTTGCATGCAATAAATCCTGCATTTCCTTGTTTTCAGCACATTCAGAATTTAACATTATTTTCTGTTTAAGCAATCCCATGAGATGTTGCTGATACTTGAGCATATGAAACTGACCGTTTAAGGTTCTTATAGCCAAAGTTGCAGATGTGAAAACCTTTTTTCCTCATCTATCCAGCGCACTCGAATCTCTGTTAGAGGGGGTTGGGTTCTTTTCTGTAGAGGCCTTAACTCCCTTGGGACCCTGTGAAATAGTTTCTGGGTCAGCAGCAGGGTTTTTAAAAAGAAATTTGTGTGAGTCAGGAACCCTGTAATATCAGTCAGGCTTAACTCAGGCTTAACGGGATCTGAAGGTAAGGAGTCAGGAGTCAAACTAGACTCTGAAAACACATCATCTACAATGTCTAACACAGGGGGAATGGCTAGAGGTCTGTGCTGTGGTAGTAAAAGGAAATCCCTGAGCCTCTTTTTAGATTCTGAAAAATCTTGGCTTTCTCAGTGAAAATGCTCCCTCATGGTATGCAAGGTTTCCCCAAAGGAATAATCCTCAGGAGGGGATGCTGAAGGTATAGATTCTTCAGCAACAGAATCCTCATAGGGGGGTAAAGAATATCCCTGATCAGAAGAAATAGAAACCTGATCTGAAGATTCATAGTCAGTGCCTTGCCTAGGCCTCTTATCAGGAGGGGGATGGTAACCCCTTATCAAGGTAATCAGGTCTTCGGCCATCTTGATCATCTGTTTTTTTGGGCATGGTGGCCTGTACACATGGCTCATGAGTTTGTTTCTTTGCTTTAGAAGCTGCTTTAGTCTTTGAAGCTGAAGTCGTTTTAATGTAAAGATGTTGTGGTCTGAATACACCCTCAGAAGCCGGTACCTGCTCAGCGGCTCCGGACCCATCTGAGGGATTAGCGTCCGATGAGTATCCAGCGGCATGGCCAACTCCACGTGGGGGTCGGTAGCGGCCTGCGACTCTAAAGTAGCGGGTGTCAGGGGCTGCGAAAGCGCCTCACTGAGAACTGGCGAACCAGCGACTGGCTTAGAAGCTTCGTCGTTGGTTGTTTTTCTCTATCCTTTTCTTTGCGTTTTTTGTAAACTCTGGTAGTCGGATGGCTATCCGATGACATTTTAGGATAATTAAACCGGCTACCAAAATACTTTAAAGCAAAATTATACCGACACTTAGTGCGTTGGTTAAATCTAGCACAAAACCGAAAATCAGAAACGTTGTGATCAGGGCCTAGGCAAGGAATACAGTAAGAATGAAACTCCTTATGAGGTATTTGCTTTCCACAAGTAATGCAATTATTAACTTTTTCTGACATCAGTCTGGAGCAAGAAAAAAGTTTCCCCAACGGGGTACTTAGCTTTTTTGAAGACTTCGGTTCTGAAACTCAAACACGAAAATTTCAGGAGTCAGCCGACCGGCGCCTGCGAACTGCTTCTGCTTCGGGCACCGCGCGGAAAGAAAGACTGAAGAAAATGGCGCCGGCTGCTTCTTTTATACCCCTGATGACCTGATGTCAGGGAAGGGGCGATGGCAGCCAACGCAGGACCCAAGACTTTGGAATTCAGGCCGGCTGAGGGCAACTTGTCAGCAGGATTACCCAAATGTAATGACTGCAACAGTGAAACACAAAGAACATCTGCAAAATTCATCCCACTAAAACCTAGATGAGTTGTTATATCTGGAAGGTAACATAAAGAGGAGGATCTTGAATGAAATAATGGTTGCAATACAGATCCAAGGAACCAACTATGCATCAAAGATTACTACAAAGGCTGCAAAATTACTAACTTCCAGATATACGTCCTTGTTATATACAGCTGTAAAGGAAAAGGAACAGTACAGACAGACACACCTTGGGGGAATATGCAGGCCAATACAACAGCTAAATCTTGAAACAGTAGCATATCAAAATCCTCACTTAAAAAATGGAAATGTTCTACTAATCTGACCTATAAATTTCCAGTTAGTAGGGAAGTTGTAATTTCAGAAGCATTTAGTACTAGTATAGCACCAGTGAAGAGAATTATTATTTGGGAAGACAATAAGACAATGTTCCAAAGAGCATACTGTGGGCCCTTCAGTCTTGCTGCCTCAGCGAAAAAAAAAATTGTGTTTACAGGCTGTGGACAGCATTAAGAACTGTGTGTGTGCAAACAGGAACATCAGGAAGTGGAATTACCTACCCACCGTAGTTGAAAAATAAAGCTGAGCAAAAAAATTCCTACTAAATGGCTTGTTTTTGTTTGTTTTACTGCTTATTTAAATGTATTAACTGGGGTACAGCACTGATTACAACTGACAAATTTCAGTCTCAGCCTGGGAGAATACAAAAGCATGAAAAAGAAACTAAAACATACAATAGAAAGTAAACAAAGAAGTAATAACACAGATATATAAAATGAAAAAGATGAGACTTCAGATGCTGACAAATTTTGTTGTAAATACCAATTTCAACAGACATACATAAACAAAGATGATTTAGAGAAGGAATGTATAAAATTAAGAGTGAAAGGACAACTACGATGAAGGCTCTCCCTTGTGAGAAACATGCATAAATTCTGCAATCAAAGGAAAGATACACATTTTATCAGCCTTTTCAACATATATTAGTGGTGGAACTGCATAGTTTGAAGCTGGCAGTCATATCATCTCCCTCCTCTCTCAATCTCTTTATCAGGAGAAAACAGATTTCCACAGGACCAGTGAAAAATTCTCATACATAATTTAATGTTCTGTATTCCAATGGTAAAAGAAATGTATTTACATCACACAGAAGTACCTTATCTAATGTTATAATAGAACATAAAACAGCTTTTTTTGCTTTATGTACCTTACCGAGCCTTCCAAGATTCCTAAAGGAGTTAACACATTTATGTTCAATCCACATACTGACATCTATTCATTGAAGGTGCTAGCATAGATCCCTGTTGCTTTAATACAATTTTCTGCACTATATTAAAACGACCCTTTGCAATAGACTTCTAGTGAAAGGAAGGTTACAATAAGAGAGAGGCTGAAGTAGATGCAGATATGGCAAGCCTAGCTTTATGAAGCAGCAATGAAGTGCTTAGTTCATCCACTGCTGGAATGCCTGGATTCAGCATCACAACAGGGAATATCAATGTAGTTATCAATAATACTACCAAAGTCTTTTCATAGCACCAAGGATGGTATGTAGAACGATGATCTCTCTCTATCTTTCGGCTTTTCCCGGTTAGGGGTCGCCACAGCAGATCACCATGTCCGCTCATGATTGGCAGTGGAGTTTTTACGGTGTTGAGTCGCCAGCCCGGCGCTCGACCTTCCACAGAAGGCACACATACGCACGCACTCATGCCTAGGGGCAATTTTTTAGCATGTCCAATCCACTTGCAGCATGTCTTTGGGGATGTGGGAGGAAACCGGTGCACCCAGAGGAAACCCACACGACCACAGGGAGGACATTCAGACGAAGACACCCCAGCCAAAGATTGAACCGGAGAGCCTCTTGTTGTGAGGCGACATGTTTTTGAAAAACTACTGCATATCCTTAGAGCTAAAAAGGTTGAATTGTGTAATTTCTCAGGATTTCTGTTGCTTCCTTTGAAGATTCAGAATTGCTGATCTTCAGCACCTCATCCCCTTTTCCTGTTTAACAGTCTATCTCATCTTCATTTATTATAGAAGGAGAATAAATTAAAAGCAAAGTAAAAAATATAGTAACTTGTAGTATTCAAGTGGGCAAATAACAGCCACAATCAGACTATGACTGCAGCAGATGTTTGAAGATAAACATTTTAGCCATCTCCTTCTAAATTCCTGTAGTCCATTTTCCAAAATAATAGTTGTTACAAAATGCAGCAACGTATATAATTACATTTTATGTTAAATGAAATTTCTGGAGAAAAAAATGACAAATGGTCAATAAGAGCAAGCCACTATGCGGATTAAATTACATCAGTGTTCATTTGGAATTAGAAGCACTCAAAGCAACAAGCAAGTGAAGAAAACTTCCAGAAACACTGGCTGCTTATTAGTGCCTTACATTTTGATACAACCAAATTATCATATGATAGCTGTTTTTTCTTTTTTCAGACAAAGATACTGCAGACAAAAATTCTGGCTGGGAAAGAAGATGTACAGGGCCCATGCATTCTGTCCCATTTTATCAGTTTGGTTCACCCATGGTTGGGCATTAAACAGTAATGTGAGCAGCAAATACATAACAGCATAAATCTGCATTAATTAGATTGACATTATAGCCTATTTAAATATGATTAGTGAGCATATTTTTAATAATCCTGCATTAATTAGAGTTTTGCATTTAAGCTGTAAAATACAGAGATAAACATATTTCCTAAAGAGATGCAGCTTGTGACCTTTTCAACCCTGCCTGTCTAAAAAGGGGAAGTAGCCATACTTCGTAGGGATATGTTTTCGACAATGTCTAACAGACTGGGGAAGCTAGCGTATAAAGATGAACTGAAAAAAATAAACATTCTTTGGGGAAGCTAGTGTATAAAAATGAACTGAAAAAAAAAATAACGTTCTTTGGGGAAGCTAATGTATAAAAGTGAACTGAAAAAATGTCATTTGTAAATGTTTCAGACAACTCAGGAAGCTAAATCATACTTTTGATCAAAACTGTAAGATTTCTAAAATGAACGGGGACTAGAAAGGACAGCAGAACTGAAATGCAGTACAGGAAGGAAAAAGATGTATGAATGGGGATGGTGTGACCAAACATGGATATGACTGAAGGTGGATAGGTAGAGGAAAGTACTGGTTCAAACTTTCATTATATGTCAGCAGATAAATCAGTACTCAAGTTTGATAACCAATGCCAGAGTTCCTTTCATCCATCAGGATTTAAGTTGGTCACTTTATCCTTATTTGACTGATTAATGCATCAGGATTCACATTGCCAGCTTGATCCTGACTTGATTTCATTTGATTGACTGACTGCTTGGTCCCTTTGTATACTGTGCAAGATAAAAGACCTGATGATTTTTGTAACTAACTGTTTTTTTTTTTTTGTTTTTTTTTTAATTAAATTGCTTTTAACTGCAGCTTGGTGTGTTGTCTCATTCTTCTACCTGTATTGTGGTTTACCACTTAATGGCAACAAAACATGTGAAATGGAAAGACTCCATGACCATCCCAGAAGAAGATACAAGTTGTTCAAAATTATATAAGGGAAAATTACATTTCTCTAAAATGTAGAGAATGCTCTTGTTCAACACCCTTAGTTGAAAAATCCAGTGAACTCACACCTAGGGCAGGGGCTGTCTTTCCATGTCTTCCCCAGGGCTGCATCTCATTACTATTTAGAACATTTTGTGGCACCAGGAAGCTGTCCACTAAGTGGCCTATATAACCCACATAGTAACTGTGAAGACAAACCACTGACATTGTAACTTCACAGTTTGTACTGGGTTCAGGTGTCTGAAAAGGGACTACTGCAGCAGCCGTTTCCTCAGGTGCAGATGGCTGTCTTGCCAAAGTGTCAGAGCCAAGGGTCCCAAATCATGGACAGAATAAGGTTAGAAATGCCTAAAAACAGGTTCTTCCAGAATACCATAGGGTAAACAGGTGAGTGTTAGCCTACCTACACAAAACAAGAAAGCAAGGAATCAGAAGACTGGCATGAATCCATATGTGACACCTGTGCACTGGCCCAGCAATCAACGAGCCTCAATCCTCACCACTAACACCAGTGAGGGGTGTCCACATAGGGGAGGATAACAAATACACACACAAAGTAAAGTACAATTTCCCTTAAGAGTGCACAGAGACCAAAGTCAGTGTGGGGCTTGGTTTCTCCCTTTCTCTCCAGATCCCCAATAACACTCCCCAATGGCACAGCTATAGGGTCCAGATCTCAGCCTAGTGGGCAAGCCAAAACCTCCAGCACCCTCTCTGTCCAGCCAGTGCTTCATGTCCCTGCTCAAGGAGCTGACACACACACACACACACACACACACACACACACACACACACACACACACACACACACACACACACACACTTTGAGATAAGAGTTATACACAGCCACTCCCGGGGAAGGTTAGCACAGGTTCTCCAGCTGTGCCCCTTTTACCCAGACTATACAGTAGAAATCACTGCCACCATCCACTAATATTTATCAGGTACAAAAAAGGCCCTTAACAAAGGGTGTCCAATTATTCCTGTGCATTATTATTATCCAAATAGTAAGTGTGACTGAAGAGCAAAGCTTACTGGAGTGACTAGGACAGTATCACTATATACATGCAATGTACTCTAGAGCTTAAATTATCTCTACACAAAACAGCCACTGTTGAAAGGTTTAAAAATATTTAATAATAAATAAAAACACAAGATAATACTTTTCACTGCACAGTGGTAGCCGAGAGTTCAGAGATCACAGAGAAATACTTAAAATAATACAGTAGAAAAGTTCTGACATCAGTACAGAAAAAAAAAATCTAATCTTCCTAGTTCCTAGCTATATCTAAAAGAAACAGAGTTCTAAAATAAACTTGCATATAGAGCGCATAGGCAGAGTGCTGGTGATGTTGGATGCTCTCAAGATAAATGTTAAAATGCTCTGAGTCTATCTGTCATTAAACTGGTAACACAGTACCACTGTTTCCCAGGCTAACAGAAGCTCAGAGTGTAACAGCCCTTTTGATCTTGCACCTGGTCAGGAAGCTACAGCAATACAAGACATTTTACATGCATATTCTAGCAATTAACTCTAGTCTCAAAACAGAAGCAAGAATTCCTTCATCCAGACATCTCGGTTCTGGGTTTTGTGATCAAACAATTACACAATGCTTGACTTATCAGCTTTCCTACAGCAGAGTGTACTGATGTTACATTTTTTCAGATCCACATTTAACACAATTTTCTTCCATTTAAGAGAACAAGCCCGTGGCTTATATTAATATTTACAAATGACAGAATTATCTACAAAATTATGTCTGGATAGACTGGCAGCTTTCACCTATCTTCACACCATAAGCAAACACCACTTCCTAATTTAATCATTTTATATCTATTGCCTACATTTCCTTGCATTACATTTTTGGAGACAGCAAACAGTTTGATTTCTGGTGTGTCCTAGTTTTGAAAGACCATCTTTACACTCTTTTGATGAAGTTAAAGCTCTAAGGGGGGGGGGGTCTTAAACTCTGAATCAAACTCTGTACTAATAGAGTTGACTCGCACAGAATGTGGACTTCCACCAGGAAATACCTAGATGTTGCATCATTTTGAAACAGACTACTTCCCTGCAGTGGGAAAGTATGCCATCAACCAACTTGTTAGTAAATTAGAAGGACAGAGTGACAGAACACCTTACCATCATTAAAACCTTCCTGTAACACTCCCACTATAAAAGACAGACTCAGACACAGAAACATACACAAACACCACTATATATATCCCCTAACCCTTACCTTAAAATACACAAACACAGAAAACCCATCCTTCACTCATCCCCAACTGTACCCTAACTCACATACACACACTCACCCCCACAACCCCACTTACTTATAATAACATTCTGTATCAGACATATTACCATTCTGCCTTCTGTAATGTCGACTTTAAATCACAAACATTTCAAGGCTAGGGCCAAGTCAATGAGATCAACAAATCAAAAAACTCAAAATCCAAAAACAAAAAAAGGATCTCAACATCAAAGTTACAACTTTCACAAACTACTATAATACACAACAATTTCTAAATAATAATAAATCTATTAAACAGTCATTTTAGTTTCATTTGTCAACTTTTTAAAACAGGTTTCAGACTAAAAGACGCATTTAGCTCAGGCTCTCTATCAGCTTGTATTCTTATAATCCAACAATATTCTGAAACTTCTGCATTCAAACTATCAATCCGTCTTACTCTGGGAAGAAGCTTCTGTATTACCCTAAACTTAAAAGTGTGTGCTGAGCCATTTTGTTTAAAATATTTAACATGGTTAGCTAGAGAGTTGGTCATTACACCTCTTCTAATGTCTGATACACATTCTGATATTCTTTAAATCTCCTGTTGTACTTGCCTACATAAAAACTCTGCCAGGCAATACAAACAGCAAAACAAACTAAATTCTCAGTATTACACATGGCAAAGCATTTAAACTCAAAAAGATTTTGAGCTCAAGGATGAAACATGTTTTAAAAAGTCAATAAATGAAACTGAAATGACTGTTTAATACTTTTATTTAGAAATTATGTATTAGTGTGCTTATATCACCTCATATGGTGCTTTCTTTTTAAGCTGTTGTAAGTGATGTAACAGGAAATTTAAGTGACCTAACAGGAAATGATATTCATTGGTTGTTGGGGTCATGTGCTATGTATAAAACTTCCATTGTAAATATGTGATTTTATGTACTAATGAAGAGTTCCTCCCAAAAGCTTTGCAAGTTTTATTAAAGTAGTTCGTGAAAATTATAACTTTGGTTCTGAGATTTGTTTTTGGACATTAAATCACACCCCTGCATTTGTCAAACAAACGTACATTTGGTCAAATGCAGGAGACCCACAAAACACAGACAAAAGTTACAAACAAGTGGTCAGTAATTCAATTTCTCAAACTGAAACAAAACAATACAACTAATCACACCTACTGGCTTTTTTTCTGTGCAAGATTGCAGTACAACATAGATCAGGGAATGTGCCCTTTCCCCATTGTAGTGCGATCTCAGAATTGGTGCATAATTAGCAGGGAGTGCTGAGGGTATTGGGGAACTTGCCTCCCTACAAAAAATGTAACTTTCGTTTTTCTTTGTAATTTTCAATTGGCTGATCAACTAGTTGTGTTTGAAAGTTTTCTGTTCAATCACTTTTTTCCCTATAGAGACAAACATCTACCTCTCGCTCTCTCTCTATAATATATCTACCTATGTGTGTGTGTTTGTGTGTGTGTGTATATATATATATATATATATATATATATATATATATATATAAATATATATATTATATATATATATATACATATATATGTACATATGTACACATATACACTCTTGTATCATGCCATTTATCCCCACAGATTAGGGGAGACATCCACTTGTTCCTACAAAAATACATAATTCATCCTGTAATTAGTCTTAGAAATGGAAGAGTCTTGGGCTTTAGAATCAGACAAAGGAAAAAGCCCAGTCTCTGTCTGTGTCGAAATCCTCTGACATTTTTTTCAGTAATATATCCACCTAGTTAGTCTTCTGGTATGGATTTCTGATCTTTAGGATGGAAAGCCTGCAGTAAACTCCTGGTTAAGTTAAGAAAATCATCTTTCTACTTTCTCTGTGCACTCCTCCTTGGAGATTGCGACACCAATTTGTGTGTGTGTACAGGTGCAAGATAATTTGCTGTTTTTGTATTTGATCAAAATGCAACTTATGTTTTTTCTAATTGCTTTTAATGGAGGTACATTACTAGTGTTGCTATGTTTTTATCTTGGTGTATTCAAGTAGTAATGGGTGTGGGGGTGCAAGAAATTATTGCTTTTACATGTTTTTGACTCTATATATATATATATATATATATATATATATATATATATATATATATATATATATATATAGCTGTTGTTATGTCATGTTCATTTGTGATATGGGATTTTGGTTGTGCTAATTTTTATCTTACTTTAATGACATGAGGGAGACTACAATTATCCAAGGCTAATTCCTTAATGTTGAGGACATCAAGTGGTTAACAAGCTGAAATTTCTTAGAGAATGGATAAACTAACTACTCATACTGTACTTACCAGCTCACAAGTTATATCTACATTTAGTGGGGCTTGGTGGTAAATGTCTGGAAGCATCATTAAATATTTTAAAAAAGTAAAACAAATAAAAAGTGAACACTCAGAAACCTTAGCGCAGAACACATGAATGCCCTTAAGGGGTCTTTTGCCCATATTCCATGTTCCTCCTTCAAAGAACCTTTAAAGAATTACAAAATTCTAGCATAAGGGATAAAGAGAGGGAGAAAGGATTCTTAAGATGTGTATGGGAAACAAGCTTGGCTAAGGCAGAATTGCTGAGCCTGGTCATGGGGTGGATTGTGGAAGGACTACAGTTAGGTTGGGGAAATGGCAAAGTCCTCAATGAATTATTCACTTCCATCTTTAAAAAAAAACGAACTGCGTTTGGACAGAGCAGTGGTACAGCAGTTGTGTTGTTGCCTCACAGTAAGAGGTTCTCCAGTTCGATTCTCGGCTGCAGTGCCTTCTGGGTGGAGTCTGCATGTCCTCACTGCATTCATGTGGGTTACCTCCGGGTACTCTGGTTTCCTCTCAAGTTAGAAAAACTTGCGTCTGGAGCGTTACTCTCCGGGCCTCCACTGAAAACTGGCTTTATTCCAAGTCAGACTTTCCCAGTAAACACATGTTAAATAACTAAAAATAAAATGAAGGAACTGTGACAGTCTGAGAAAGGGAAAGAGGGAGGGTATCTGACAGAGTTGCAAAAGAGCAGTGTATAAAGGAAATCCAAAGACTTAGGGTAAGACAAGGCACACTGCCCTGCCAACTTGGCCTTTAAAGATCTTTAAGGACCTGGCAGGTGTGTGTACAGCTCTATCAGAAAAAAATCTTCCACCAGTGACTCAACAGAAGTGAGGATTTGGAGGGAGATATAGAAGTCATTGTGGTTTAGTCTAGAAGGAGAAGCTAGAACTGACCAATTATACAATGACCCCCCCCCATTAATATTCCAAAACGTGCACGCTGATTGGTCAGCGTGCCTGTTGTAAATCCGACTTATACTAATGGAAAAATGTCCGGTCGCCTGGACTTTTTCCATTAGTATAAGTCTTTACTGTTTTTTGTGTTAGGCAGCAACGGAGAACGGAACATAGCGAGATATCTAAAAAAAAAAAAAAAAAAAAAAAAAAAGCAATGGCGATCTTCCTTTCTCCGTTTCTTTTTTTAAAGCTTTCTCGCTTAGTTAAACTTGTTTAACATAGTGAGACAGCTTTAAAAAAAGGAAGAGAGATCTTCCTTTCTCCGTTGCTTTTTCTAAAGATATCTCGCTATGTTAAACTCGTTACAAGACAACTTTAAAAAAGCAACGGAGATCTTCCTTTCTCCATTGCTTCCTCTACACACAGCTCTGATGTACTGCGTAAGCATATGCATGCGCAGTACATCAGAACTGCTCCAGGATACCGAGCTGCGGAAGGGCAGCACGGAGGCATTATAGAATGCCATTATTTAAGAAAAGTAAGTATTTTTTTTCTTAAATAATGTCACTGTATAATAGCAATAATCCACTTCTAGGTGTGGGTAATGCTGGATTTACCCACGGTTGTCTTTGTTTGGCCACTCTGGCTTCGTCCTCGTGACCAAACCACACCAACCATGGGTAAATCCAGCATTACCCACACCCAGGCGTGGGTTATTGCTAAAGTAAACTACAGACACATAAGCCTGACATGTACAGCAGGGAAGCTTGGAGAAAATGCTGAGGAAAAGGCTAACTGGTTTTCTGTGTAACAACAAACTGTAGGATAAATGGCAATATAGGTATATGGAAAACCAATGTCATGCCATTCCAAGCTGGTTTAGTTTTAAGGTTGGATTACAGTAAATAATGAAATACATTCGTTGAAGGTTGTGCGTTAGGCCCGGCAAGCCAGCACGTCAAAATCTACTGCCAATCATTAGCAGACCGGAGTTCCGCTGTGGCGACCTCTAACCGGGAAAAGCCTAAAGAAACAAACAAACTAGAACAAAGAACTTGAACAACCCCCCTAAAAAAGAAGCTGCTAATTTGCATAACAAATCTCAACATTTACTGAATCTCCAGTGCAACAATATTTAATATTCCAGCTCTAAGGCTAGTGAGACAAAATGCCAAAACAGTAAACCGGTTTCAGCTATTACTAAGCTTTCATACCTGCTATCTGCCATAAACCATTTACAACAAATTTGCATAGATCATGACCTCCCTAACAACTCATGTGATCTGACTATTTAAAGATACTTTTAGTTTGTCAAAATAAGTCTAAACACACATTACTTATTAGTATATCAAATATGTCTTCATCCACTTAATAAAAATAAATATTAAATGTAGTTTACTGTTCAGCCACACATAAATGCTAATACTTTTTTATAAAACTGAAGAGGGATGACATCCAATCTTTTTTAACCTTAAAAATTGTGATCTGTGTGTACATTTACTAACAAATACAGGATGACAGCTATTCACTTGAAGTGAAGAACGCCTATGAAAAGCTTTATAATACATAACAAGAGATACTTAATGTACAGCCACCAGACTTGGTTACTAAGCCAAAAAAGGAAACTCTTATATCTGATAATCAAGGGTGAACTGTTTACCCCACATTTTTTTCATTAAGATATTGAACAAATTCTTCCAGCTCTAAAACATCAGATGTCCAAATGAGCCAACATCCACCCAAATATTTATGCCACATGTCCATGACTGTCAAGCATTGGTTGTGACTAACTTTATAAATAAGCATAGCTTCTAGATGCTCCATAAATAAATCAGTATAACTGGAGATATTAGAAGCTTCCATTGCTGTACTTTGGATCTGAAAATAAAATTGGCCTTCATAATAATAATAATAATAATAATAATAATAATAATACTAAAAATATAGTATGGAAATTTTCATTCAAGCACAGCAAAAAGGTTTTACATCCAGGGTTACACTGCATTCAAACCAGCACAACATGGTGTACTGACATAAAATGATTTTACTTTGCAGAAAAGATCAAAGATAACAGATTAAGGTGGTTCAGACATGTGCAGAAAAGCAGAAGACAATCTGGTAAAGAAGAACTGGGACAGACAGGAAAGAAGGTAAGAAGAAACAAGGGCGTCCAGCAAAGAGGTATATGGATTGTGTGAAAGACCTGCGACAGTCAGGTATGAGTGTGACACAGAGAGATGGCAACAGTTAACACGATACCCCGACCCATGTAGAAAATGGGGTAAAGGGTGTTGCTGCTGATCTAACATACAGAATAACCATGTTTCTTCCATTTGTAAGTCTTCTAGAAGCTGTAAGAATTGGGTGACTCCTACCAAATCAAGTAAAGGGGCTAATAAAAAAGCAAACAGATCTGATAATGGTTTAGTGAGTGGACCATTTCCTGATATTATAGGTCTACCTGCTGTTTGGATTACACTGGAGCCTGAGAAAGGTTGTTCAGTCAATGATGTGCACCTTGACTTCAGTAAAGTCTCTCAACTGCTCACAGGAGACTGACAGGCAAACTGAAGGAATACTTGGAGCAGAACAGAAGTTGACTAAGTGGGTAGAATAGTAGTTGGGTTGCAAGAAGTGATCAGTATTTAGCAGACCCTTCAAAGGGAAGAAAACTTGTTGGTGGGCTTCTCCATCCCAGACGCTGTTCTTTGGAATTTTTGCATCAGAAATCATGAGAGGCAATGATCAACATTTTTGTGGAGGACATTAAGACAGTAGAGTTGCCTTCAAAGAGACATGAGGAAACTGGCAAAGTGGGCTGAGATGTGGCATCTAAGGTTTAATGCATGGAAGTATAAAATGGCTCACCTAAGCACAACAGAAATACCAACTGAAAGAGTGACTTTAAAAAGCACTGATCAGGGCAAAGCTCTTGGTATGGTAGTTAACTGCAGAAATGAACCAACAAGTACACAAAATGAGAATGCTGTAGCCAAAACCAGTAATTTGCTGGGCTATATCCTTCCAGAGATATACAACAAGAAAAGACAGCTTTCAATATCCCCCACAGACCAATGATCAGATCCCAGTTTAAGGGCATTAAGCAAATTGAAAAGGTACACAGAAAAACTACTGTTGTAACCTCTAGAATGAAGTATAATGTGTATGAGGAGAGGTTACTGGAGCTGAATCTATTCTCACTTGAAGACAGGGAGACATGATATGGGTGCAAAAGGCACTTAAGGGATAGACTAATGCCATAATGCTGATGAAGAAACATAAAAGAGGAGGAAGAAGGGGTATGCCTACCAGACTAACAGTACACAGTTTAAAAAGAGTTATGTACTTAACATAACTTGGAACCTATGCTATCTGGTGTCATTATTCATAAAGTGAGCAACAGCTCCTGAGCTTGAGCTCCTCCCCTCCCCTTACTTCCTGTTACCCACAATCCTCAGATTGAGTTTCCTAGATAAATATCTCAACAGGGACACTTACACCCAGGACTAGCAGGCCCAATACGCACATGACATAACTCCAAGACTCCCCTGGTCACCAGAAGGAGGGAGACGAAGGGTGGGAACATGATGAATAATGACACCGGATAGCACAGATTCCAAGTTATGGTAAGTATCCATACCATTACGGATCATGGATGGGTCAGAGTCGCCAACTACCCAAAGTCCTGTGAGGTCTCAAGGAAGGACATGCCGGAGTACAGAAGAACCAAACAAGGCCCTACCCCTGGATACCAAATCCAACTTGTAGTGTGTCACAAAATTATTGGGGGTTTGACCATGGCCACGGCACAGATGTCATCTAATGAAGTTTTGGCCCAGAACACCGAAGATGTAGCCACTGACCTCATAGAATGAGCTTTAAGAGGTCTAGGGAGATCCCTGTGATTAGTCTGGTAAATGTGAAATGCAAGAAACTATTCAACGAGAAATCAACACTTTGGAAATTGCTCTGCCTCTCCTAGCCTGAGAGAAGGTCACAAAGAGATGATCTGATTTTCAAAAGTCCTCAGACCTCTTTAAGTGGAAACATAACTAACTATGCACATCCAGACAATGAAGCTGATACTCACCTTTGTTGGAGAAATTGGGAAAAAAGGCAGGGAGTTGAATATACTGATTTAGATTAGTTTCCGAAGCTACCTTAGGAATGAAGCAAGGCTTGGTTCTAAGAGAAACCCTATCCTTACAAAAAACCACGAAAGGAGGTTTTATATAAAGAGCTTGCAACTTGCAAACTCTTTTGGCGAAGGTAATCGCCACTAAAAAACAGCTTTTCAAGATAGAGACAATGTGACACATTGCAGCCGGCTCAAAATGAGGTAGTGTCAAGGACTGCAGCACCAAGGTGAGATCCCATGGGGGAGATGGGTGCTTGAGGGGAGGCCTAAGCAAGAACACCCCATTGAGACAGGCCTTGCATAGTCTAGAAGAAAATACTGGACTGTCATCTAAATGGAAGTTCGAGATTGCTGCCAACTGGAGCTTAATCATCGAAACACCTGCCCCTTGCTGGAAAAGATGAGAGGAAGGACAAGATATCGGAAAGAGGAGCCGAAATGGGATCCATGTCTCTTTGATGAGCCAAAATAGAGAACCTCTTCCATTTGCTGGAGTAAACCTTTTCAGTCCAAGGCTTCTTGGAAACCAAAATAACTTTCACTGTGGAAGGCAACTTGGTCTCTCTGACAATCACTGGAACTGGAGGTACCAAGTTGTCAGCCTCAAGGATTTCAGGTTGGGAGGGGGAAGTCCCCATGGATGGGAGATGAGATCCTGAACTGGATCCAATATCCAGGGCAGATATTTCAAATGAGATCAGAGGAGGGAGAAAAACAACTGTCGAGGCCAAAAGAGGGCAATGAGGATGAGGTCAGCCTTCAGGTGACGGGCTTTCTGCAGAACTTTGGGAATAAGGGGCATTGGATGATAGGCAAAGAGGAGACCTGGTGGCCAATCGTGGATCAGAGCATGCCTGGGGGATAAGGGCAAAGAATCTGCTGCACTTATGATTGTTTGGAGATGCAAACTAATCACAGCATGGAGATCCCCAACAATAGAAGATCTGACTTGCCACTGACTGTTACAGGGACCACTCATGGGGACTCAGGATAGTCCTGCTCAGCTTGTCTACCAGTACAGTGGAATTGCGGGGAATATGTGTTGCAAGAAGAAAGCGGCCCATTCCCAAACTATAATGGCCTCTCTGCACACAGGGTAAGGCCATGTCTCCCCTTGCTTGTTGATATACCAGACAACAGCCATGTTGTCTGTCTGAACTGCCACCTTTCCAATTGGGAGAAAGTCCTGGAAGGCTTGCAACATTATTAGGACCGCTCTCATATTGAGAAAATTGATGTGCAACTTGGTCGTCAAGAGGGACCACGTGCCTTGGACTGCCCTTCCATGGAAATGCCTCTCCCCACTCCAACAGGGAGGCGTTGGTGGTCACTGTGGCTTGGGAGTGTGGAAGGCAAAAGGGTCTCCTTAACAGGAGATCCTCGGTCTGGACCCACCAGCTCAAGTGCTGCTTGCAGACCAGAGAAATTCAAATCGATGTTGAGATGGGGTGAAGACAAGCTGACCACTGTACCGCCAGGGTCCACTGGAGCACTTGCATGTGACACCTGGCGAGGGGGACCAAATGATTAGAAGATGCCATCAACCCAAGAACCTGAAGAATGAGATGGGCCGGGGCTCTGTCCCAATCCAGAAGTAGGAGAACTTGCTCTCGGATTGTGGTTATCCTGCGTGGGGAAATAGCTGCAGTCTCTGACACCATGTGGAGAATCACTCCTATGAACTCCAGCCTCTGGCAAGGGAGCAGATTTATTTATTTTTTTATTTTTACATTTGTTGACCGGGATAGTCCGACTGGATGCATGTCCATTTTCAGTGGAGGCCCGGAGAGAAAAGCTCCACGATAATAATACACATTGAACATTTAGTAAATGCTAGTTTCAAGCAGATTACAGTCATAAGCAATATCAGCATTTAGCACATATAGTACTTATTATAAAACACTTTACAAAACCTAACATTATTTTCAAAGTTAAACATACATAACATTACATTCAGGTTTAAGACACACTGAGTAGCAGTTATACAATTGACCCTTCCTGAAATGGAATGGTAGAAAAAAGTTAGAAGTAGTTGAAGGTAAGGCACATAAGAAATAGAGAGGTCACCAGTCTGGGTTAGTGCAAGGACATAACCAATGAGTTTTGAAGTATTTCTTGAGTTTGTTTTTGAATTGAGTTAGTGAGATTTCTAGGATTAAGTCAGCTGGAAGTCTGTTCCATATTTTTCCAACAGAGTTGGCAGAGAGTCCCCAGCTGAGTAGTTGGATTTGTATGTTTGAACTAGGAGTCTAGTGGATGATCGCAGTGGCCGGGTGCTGGTGTAGGGGCTGATAATATTTTTTAGTGCAGGTGTATTTTCTGGTTGGTAAAGGACTTTATGGACTACTATTAGCTAGTTGAACTGCAGTAGGCTTGGCAGTTCAAGCCATCCTAGGCAATTTAGGTTGTGACAGTGGTGTGTCCGGTAGGCTGTGTCAGTAGCAAATCTGGCAATGTGGTTATAGCAGGATGATAGTTTATTAAGATCTGTTTTGTTTAAGTTGTGAGGCATAGAGAAGAGTTGATAGCAGATGGGAATGGGCAATTGCAGTTCTGGCAAGTGGGGTAAGGAACGGAGTCTGTAAAGAGAGCCAAGTTTTTTTTAATGGTTTTGATAGTTTGATTGATATGCGCATCAAACTTCGGGTTGTTATCAACTATGACACCCAGTAGTTTAGTTTGGGCTTCTGGGGAGATGATAGTGCCATTGTTAGCAGTTATGTTGAAGGCTGGCAGGGGGGGTCCTGCATATGGGGAAGAAGAGGAGCAACTTAGTTTTGTTGGGGTTTAGGATTAGATGTTGATTGGAGAGCCATTTTTCCACTGTACAGAAGGTAATTTGGGTTAATGTGAATAAAGTAGCTGGTGAGGTGTCAGAACAAATCAAGGTGGAGTCATCCGCATATTGAATGCAGGTAGCATCTGGGATGACTGAATGAAGGTCATTGATAAAGATGGAGAAAAGAAGGGGTCCTAGTATCGAGCCCTGGGAGACTCCTAATGTGATGGGTAGGCGAGATGATAGCTTGTCCTGCCATAGGACTGCCTGTTGCCTGCCCTGCAGGTAGGATTGAAACCATTGGAGTGCATGGTTGTTTAAGGAGAAGGTCTTCAAGGTATTTAGATGCATTTTGTGGTCAACCATGTCAAAAGCCTTGGATAGATCTAGAAAGAGTGCTGAGGATAGTTTGTTATTATTGCGGTTGTGTTTAATGACGTTAGAGAAAGAGAGGAGGGCAAAAGTAGTACTGTGGTGTGGCGTAAAGCCATGCTGAAAGCTGGACAACATCTTGTTGTGTGTGAGGTAGTGCATGCACTGTATGTGTACACACTTCTCCATAATTTTAGCTAGAGGTGACAGAATAGCTATGGGTCTAAAGTTTGACAGTTCAGTGTAACTACCTCCTTTATGGAGAGGTATGACATGGGAGATTTTCCATATAGTGGGTACAGTAGCTTCAGATATAGCTCTGTTGATCAAGACAGAGATGGGGTAGGCTATGGTGTCGGCAGCCTTTTGCAGATACTCTGCTGGGAGGAGGTCGGCAGCCAGGGTGGTGGGTCTAAGTTTCTTAAGTAGGGCATGAAAAAGTTGAGTAGGAACAGGTTGGATGGTAAAGTACTGGCTGGAGACTGGATAGTCTCTGTGAAGAAGCTGTTGAACTTATTAGCAATGTTTTCTGGGGAGTTTTGTTGGGAAGCTGAGGGGGGTGGAGTGGTGGTTTGGCCTGGGTCGAGTAGTTTGTTTATTCCTGCCCAGAACTTTTGAAGTTTGTTTTGTTGTTTTTGCAGTAGATGGTAGTATTGGTTCTTTTTGTCTAAGGTTATGGATTTTTTGGTGTCATTCCTTAGCTGTCTGAATCTTAGCTGATCAAGTGGGGCTTTTGTTTTTTGGTAGGTGGCCCATGCTTTGTTTCTGAATGAAATTTTGGTTTTGGTATCTTTAGAAAGCCATGGTGCAATATCAACTTTGGTTCTAATAGAGCATCTGGGAGCATGGGAGTTAGGTATAGCAAGGAATCTGCTACTGCTTCATCTAGGGGGAGACTTTTTAGTACTGACCAGTTGCATGCCTTGAGTTCATTTTGAAACTTGGTGAGAATAAAAATCTTGTTGTTTCTTACTGTTCTATAGGTGGGTTGGTAGAAGCAGTCTACTTTGAGCTTGATTACATAGGTGAGACAGTGGTCACTTAGGTCATCACGCAAAGTGCCTGATTTATAAGATTGAAGATGGGTATTGACAAGTATCCAGTCTAGAGTACTTTCCTTGTTATTGGGTTTTCCTGTCCTGGTAGGGGAGGTTATGATTTGAGTAAATCTGTAGAGGTTTATGTGGGTTGTGGGGGTTTCACAAGAGCAAGTGCTCCAGTCAATGTTGAAATCCCCAAGAACAATTGTTTCTTGGGGGTGGTTATTGGATAACCAATGTAAGAAGTCTTCTAAGGTTTCTGTGTTCCTCCCTGGGGGAATGTAGACACAGACAATGTTTACATTTTTGTTTTTGTTAATTTGTAGTTTTGAGATAAGAATTTCAGCATTATTGAACTGGGGTGGTTGTTGGGTGTCTATGTTGATAGATAGGGTAGACTTGTAAAGTATTGCTACCCCACCACCCTTTCTGGTGGTACAGTCTAGTTGAACATACTATACCATGGTGGCAGAATCTCATGGTCCTTGGTGGCAGGCTTCAGCCACGTTTCTGTTAGGCATAATATATCTGGGGAATGAACAGCTAAGAGGGCATGCAGGTGCTGAGTTTTGTTATTTATGCTCCTAATGTTTAGATGGCAGGCCAGCAGTGAGCTAGGAGGTCTATTTGTTGGAGCTATGGAGGTAGGGGATATAATAGGGGGATTAGGGTCAACAGGTGGGGATGGACTAGGGTTTGGGTGGATGTCTCCATCCTTTGTGAGGTTGTAGTGTATCCTGAGTATGAGTTTTAAGATTTTTAATAAAGTTTTGTAATAGTGTCTAGTTTTATGACTAATGCAACTAGGTCTAGTAAGATGGTAGTATTTAGGGGTTAAGGAGTTAAGCATGAGGGGAGTGAGTAAGGGTGCATTATTAGCTGTTGTAGATGGGATGGATGTTTGGAATTTAGGGTAGTGGAAACCTAGGTGATCCTGATATTCATAGGCTGTTAGGAGATATGGCATGAGTAAAAGGGGTAGAAGTAGAGTTAATAAGACTATTTTGGGTGATAGCATACCTACTGAATGGTATTTGACACTTAGGCAAAAGGAATAGTAGAGTTGGAGGACTGGTGGTACCAGGTTGAGAGTGGTGCTGTTGAGTGACAAGTTGTTACTGATTGTTTTAAAAAAGTGGGGTATGGTCTAGTACCAATAAATGTAGCAGCACCAGGGGTGGGAGGGATTTGGAGGCAGGGAAGGGTGCGAAGCAAGCCCGAGCAAAGCAGGGATGAACCAATGCCCTGCACTAAGTTGTAGCAGTTTAACCTGTATGAGGAAAGGGGGGGAGAAAGCAGTAGGAGTGGTTAGAGGAATACCTTTGATTGACTAACACCACACCAGAGGTAAGTTGAATGTAAGGGCCTACAATCTGCACTCAGCACTGTAATGTTACTTGCACTCAGCACTTTAATTTTACTTCTGTTTAGCAGGAAAGACAGACCAACAGTATACAATTCTGAGGATTATTACAAAGGTTACTTGTTCAAATGTCAGACAAGTAAGTAAAACTTTCAACAGGAATCTATGTCTTGAGTGTTAGAAAGCCAGAAAGGTATAAATTATACCTGTAAAAATTAGGGTCAGATAGACAAATGTAAGAGTCAGTGTACTTTAGTCACAGAGGAAGAAGGCAAACACTCAAGTAGAAAAGAACCCTATGGCTGACCAAAACGGTGACTTGCTTAATTACACAGCACTGTAAGAGAAAACTTAACAAATGCTTTTTGTGTGTGTAACCTACTCTGATTAATTGCTGGGAGAAACAATTTTTGTTGTGTTTTCCAATTGCAGTCCTGTAGACACCATTATTCAGGAGCTGCAGTTTGTTAGTGTAGGTAAATGTGAAGTTCAATTAGGAAAAGAGAAAAACAGAGATTCTAGGGTAAGCATTAAGGCAGCAACAGGCATTTATTTTATAATAGTGCATTCAGAATTTTCTTTTGGGGGGCTATAGTAGCACACTTCAGAATGGATTAAGATTGATAGCTAAAAAACCTTAGCAAGAGAGCAATGCAATAAATAAAACACTTGTCAGATTTTAAATATATACCAGTAAAACTAAATCAATTGTTCACAATTGTAAAACTGGAACATTGTCTAGTAAAAGCAATTCAGGTAAAGCTAGCACAAGTTATTCAAGTCACGAAAGCACTTTTTCAATGTGTGTGTGCATTTTAAACATTAAAAACATATGTGGCAAGTAGTAGCTCTCATTATACACTTTCTCTAGGTACATGTTCAGTTTAAACACAAATATTACCACAGAAATTCAGTAAAGTCACTAGCTACTTAAAGAGCTTCTGAAACAAAAATAGAACAGTCTGTGCAGAATCAGAATTTAGCATCAGGTCATTCAGTTACATACAAAAAACTGTAAAATTCCATAATATGAAGAAACTTACACTGAGTCACACCAGGTCAGCCAAGGGGGAAGAGAGAGGGAAATCCAAAGCACCTAGATTTGAAAATGATGCCTGTACTAAGTTGTAGCAGTTCAACCTGTAAGAGGAAAGGGGGTGGGGGGGAGAAGGCAGTAGGAGTGGTTAGAGGAATACCTTGATTGACTTGACACCACACCAGAGGTAAGCTGAATGTAAGGGCCTACCAATCTGCACTCAGCACTGTAATGTTACTTGCACTCAGCACTTTAATTTTACTTATGTTTAGCAGGAAAGACAGCACTGTAATGTTACTTGCACTCAGCACTTTAATTTTACTTATGTTTAGCAGGAAAGACAGACCAACAGTATACAATTCTGAGGATTATTACAAGGGTTACTTGTTCAAATGTCAGACAAGTAAGTAAAACTTTCAACAGGAATCTATGTCTTGAGTGTTAGAAAGCCAGAAAGGTATAAATTATACCTGTAAAAATTAGGGTCAGAGAGACAAATGTAAGAGTCAGTGTACTTTAGTCACAGAGGAAGGAGGCAAACATTCAAGTAGAAAAGAACCCTATGGCTGACCAAGACGGTGACTTGCTTAATTACACAGCACTGAGAAAGCTTAAAAAATGCTTTTTGTGTGTGTAACCTACTCTGATGAATTGCTTGGAGAAACAATTTTTGTTGTGTTTTCCAATTGCAATCCTGTAGACACAGTTATTCAGGAGCTGCAGTTTGTTAGTGTAGGTAAATGTGAAGTTCAATCTGATTAATTGCTGGGAGAAACAATTTTTGTTGCGTTTTCCAATTGCAATCCTGTAGACACCGTTATTCAGGAGCTGCAGTTTGTTAGTTTAGGTAAATGTGAAGTTCAAACTGAGTCACACCAGGTCAGCCAAGGGGGGAAGAGAGAGGGAAATCCAAATCCAGATGAGACTTCAGAAGGTTGACAGTAATGCCCAGATCTTGAAAGAGGCTTAGAATGAAGTATGTGGCTAGGGAAAGGTGATCGTTTGCGGGAGCCGTAAGGAGCCAATCGTCCAGGTATGGAAAGACCTGAAATCCCTGCAGCCGGAGATGGGCTGCAACCACTGGCAAACATTTGGTGAACACCCAGGGGGGCTGAGGCTCTGAACTGATAATGATTAGCCCCCAGCTGGAAGCACAGTAATCTCCTGGAGCACCTGTCTATTTTTATGTGATAGTACCCATCCTTGAGATCTAATGAGCACATCCAATTGTCTTTGCACAGAAGTGGCAGAATGGACTGAACAGTGGCCATCTGGCACTTTGACTTCTTGACCAATAAATCCAGTCTATTGAGGTCCAGAATGGGGCGCAGATCCCCTGTTCTTTTTGGCACTAAAAAGAAGCGAGAGTAATCGCCAGATCCTTGTTGTCCTGTTGGGACCTTTTGGATGGGGCTTCACTGAAGGAGGTTATGCATCTCTAAGACAGCCAACTCCCTTTGATGGGATGGAACATCCAGGAGTGACTTTTGGAAGGGGGGGTGATCGAAGGAAATGAAGTAACCCCTGGAAACAACGTTTAGCACCTACTGGTCTGAGGTAACAGCTGCCTAGACCACGTGATGCAGGGAGATGCAACCCCTGACAGCCTCCAGGGCAGGGCAGAGCTTCAGAAGCACAGCTGGGGCTTCTCCGAGAAGGGTTCTTGGAAGCCCTGGTTCTGCAGATCCCCTCTGCCCCTAGGGTGGCGCCTATCATAGAATCCCCTTCCCCAGCCAGAAGAGGATTCTTGCTCAGCATCCCAGAAGGAGGACTGTGTCTTGCGGAACCACAGCTTCTTACTATCCCTCTGAGTCTTAGAAAAGGACAGTTGGGGAGTAGAAAACTTGATCTCAACTGCTGACAAAGTCTTGCCCTTCTGTTCACTGTAGGTCAATTTGTCCTTGACTGAGGGACCAAAGAGAATGGACCTATTGAATGGGGCATTAGTAAAGGACGCCTTTCAAGTTCTCTGCAAATCTGCAAAGGTGAAGCCAGGCATGACGTCTAATAGCAATGCCTGTACCCACTGCTCGAGAGGTGGCCTCAACAGAGTTTCAGATCAACCTCATCAATGCATTAGCTAGGGAAGTGAGTGTGGATAGCTTCTGAGAAATCACTTTGAGGCTCTATGGAGTCAACAAATCTGAAAGGGAAGAGGAGAGTTCCAAGACCAAATCCCTTTACAGCCGGGTAAAGTGTGCCATATAGTTTGCGGTCCTCTGCTCGAATGAAGCTGAGGCATACAGGTGCCTCCTGAACCAGTCTATCGACCTAGAATCCCTGTTAGGGGGATGGACCAAAGAGCTCTGTTCCGCGAGCTCTTTCTTGGTGGCTGCAGCAACCACAATAGCATCTACTGGAACCCCTTTACTCCAAAATTATTTGTTCTTAGGTGGCTAGAGAATTTATCAGCCCACTTGGGGACCGGTTCAACTGTGTCTGGCTCTTTCCATGCCTTACTGGACACGAGCTGAACTAATATGTCCACAGGGGGAGACACCCATGAAGTAAATGGGCCCATCCCGAACGCCTTCAGGAACATGGATTCCTCGGAGGGTGGAGTTGGGGAAGACCAACCACCCTGCTCTTTCAGGGTTTCCAGAATGTCGCGAAGGACACCACTTCAGGCAGTATTCTGGGGGACCCGTCCCCTTTCTCGAAATCTGTGTCTTCCGTTAGAGACTCTCGAGGGGTGTCTGGGTGTCTCCTCTTGCATGTCCTCTTCCAAGGAGGCTCCTCCATCATGGGCTCTGAGGAGGACTCTGAATAGGAGGGGACCCCTATGGGGGTAATGCCTCTCTGAAGGTGATCCCGGGGGAGCTGACCCTGAACAAATGATGTAAGCTTTCTGCCCAAAATGGAACCAGGTAGAGCAGAATCCAGAGCCGAGGAAGAGGTCGCCGACCAACTGGAGATGGTTCTCTCTATCAACCAATAAGAGGAGGGACTGGATGAGGCTCCACCCTCCTTCTCCCCAGGCCACGACCGACTGGGGCAGGAGTGGAGACCCCGGCACAGTCCTGACATCTCCGGACGATACCACTCCCAAGCTATCCAGTGCAGAGCCCCCCAAGGGAAGGGAAGGGAATGATCCAAAAACTCCGGACCGGAGCCCCCTCCCCCCATGGCCCCCATGGATCTCTCAGGCATGAGGCAAAGTTGACCTAGCGGGCAGGTGAGACAACCCAGCCAGGGACCCAGAAGGCATGGGAGTATGGGCACTACCCGATGCCAACTGCCCCTCCTTCAGCAAGCTCTGACTCTGGGGCACTGAACTGGACAGGAGTCGGGTGGGAGAAGAGGAGATCAGGAGAGGGAGAAGCACCCCATAGCACATGGCTAGGGGGTGGAACAAGACACAGTTCCATTTTGGCTGTGAGGAAGCTCCTCATCATTTGGTCCATATCCAATGGGAGCAAACTCCAGGTGGACCAAGAGAAGACCGAAGAATGTCCAGAATGGGTGGAGAGAGCCTGTTGTCCCTGGATGAGGACCTGCTAAGCCTCTTCGGATCTGAGATCTTGGAGGGGGTAGGAGATTAAATAATCACAATCTGCTCCAATGGAGCCATCAGACCCAAAGGTCGGGACGGATCTGAGAAAACCAGAGTCCCTGCCAACGGATCTGATGAGGTTTTTGGAGCCAAGGGGGACCTCAAACCACTGATTGGACTAAAGGACCTGTTCACCTAAGAGGAGTCGGATCCGGCCATGGGAGCTGAGGCTTTTGGAGCCGAAATGCCCAGAGCCGAAGCCCCAGAGGCTGGGCTTTGATCTGGAGCACATGGATCTGAGAGCCTGGGACGTTTAGCTGCAGAGTCCCGAGAGGAAGAGTGCTTCCTCTTGGGATCCGAGGGAACTCTGTAGGGAGACCCCTAGACTCCTGGATATGCACCTGCTCATCCCCAGGACAGTCCTAATTATCTCTAAACATTATAAATTAAAATATTATTATGCTATCTGTACTCCATAAAACAACCTTAGTGTATTACCATCTAACAATACTTGACCCTGTTACCACACACTGGCCCGATATTCTTCCATAAAGGTAATCATCATATTGGCATCTTCTTCACAACTTCCTGTCCCATATTCTGCTCCTATAGTATACAAATATAATAACACAGAACCATCCTGCCTTCACTGTACTATCAATTTCTCTCTTATCATTCCTCTATTTTCATCTCCAAAATACAACAGTTCCAACTGTACACACATGAATACATACATCTTTCAGTATTTCATTTCATGCTGCCTGCATTTAACTTTTCTCTGTCTTATACTTGGTTCACTCCACAACAGTTACACTCACAACAGTGAATACATATTAACTTTCTATGATAAATTTCTGCTATGCACCGTACTATGTCAAGAAAATGTCTAATTTAACAACCTCATCTACACGTTCTTAACTATTACTCAAAACTAATATGCTGAATGAACATTACTCCCATTTTCACACTAGCTACTACAATCCACTTCTAACTTCACTCCAGCAAAATACATTGTGTGCAAATTGTTCTGAGTTTGTCTTAAAGTTAAATTTCTATACATTACTGATTGTGTTTATTTTGTTACTATGTTTGTATCATTGTGTTGCTTTTATGCAAACTGTTACCACTGTCTTCAATTTGAATTTTGTATAGAACACTGATAGTGTTTTACTTGTACTACTGTATCATTGTGGAGCTTTTCTCTATGGGCCTCCAGTGAATGGGGTTACTTGTCCAGTCGGACTTCCCCAGTAAATAAAAACAAACCATCAAACCGATAAATAAATAAATAAAACAGAGCCACAGAAGCAATGCCCAGGTGATTCTGACCTATCAAGGAGGTATCCTTGACAACTGAACGCATAAGCAGAACATATCAGGGCCTTTCTTACTTCACCACAAGAAACGTTAGGCATTTACGGGAGAAAAAGAATAACAGCTCAAGTCTAGTCCATATAAGACCACATAAACTTCAAGGTCTTACGAAGCAGGAAAATATCCAGAAAAACAAATACCTCAAAAATGTAGTTCCCATGTGTCCCTAATGTGCTTTTATAACACCATTATACCATATCTGAAGCACTGTATAGTTTTATCATACTCTACAGTTTTGAGGATGAGAACGCCGATTTGAGATCTTCGCATTTTATAGATAATCACAATGCTTAGTGGCCACCATTCCCATGAGGCTATCCACTTCCACATCTGAGATCCTTTGTCCCTCATTATTTTCAAACACAAGGCTCTTTCTTAAGTGCATTATAACACTGCCTGAGGAACATCCCTTTTAACGTACCAAGAATAATCCTTCTCTTTGGTAGGGTTGTACTCAATATGCTCCAGCCAAAATACTGCATATTAAAATTAACCGTCAACAATACCCTCTTCACATGCCATGCTAAAAGAAATTTTACCATTATCATCAAAGTCCCACCAGAAGGGAAAAAGCTGTTATGTCACTGATTTTAACCTATTTTTCTCTCTAATAAAGATCACAATGAACTACTGCTTTTCAAAACAGTTTAATAACTTGAGATCAAAAAGGGGTTTTGGACATGGTTTTAGACTTTAAAGCAGAAATTAAACTGCCAGAACCCATCTAAAGTGGAAATGTGTGGCCTAATTGGACTTTATAGAATAAACATCAGTGTCAGTAGCACAACAGGTAACACACTCACCTTTGGTGGAGAAGGCTGTGGGTTCCCACACCAAGCAGATTGACTGCTGACATTGTAGTACAGCACAAGGGGGTTCCTGCAGTCCTGAGTGTGCTGTCCTCTGGAAGAGATATTAAACCAAGGCCCCATCTGCTTGAGGTGGCAGCTCAGAAAAAAACACTATGGAAAGAATAAGGCATTAAGAGTCATAGCAAAAAAGTTCAGTCAGATGAAAGGATAGCTACAAATGGGGTAACACAGGGGTAAGTATTTTTCAATGTCTTCAAAAGTGTCACTGCAGAAAGACTAAAGAAAATATTTTTGCATTTATACTGTTAAAAAGATATGCAGTGGACATGCTATGCAAGAATATTGAGAAAGAAGAGAGGATTTAGCAAAACTGACATAATGGCCTATAATAGTATGGTAACTTAAATTTTATGCAAAATAATTCAGTTTGGCAACAAAATCCCAGAAAAGGAGTGCACAACTACAAGAGGAGTTGCAACAATGGAATCATAATGAATTATCATATTCTCTTTTGTTGACTATTGAAATATTATGCTAAAGCTTACACTGTAGAGCTTTTGTAAGCTGTCTGGTTGTTGTATCTCGGTTAAGACCAAACAAATATAGCCTAAGTTACTGCAGTAGTAAGAAATTCAAACATCTACTGTTATGGGTATGTGCAACTTACACAACTGTACTATTTTCAGCAGCCCACTGTTGCAGTAGCCTTTAGACTACATGGGTTGATTACCAAAGCCTATCTAATCTGGAAGAAGGAATATAGATCCAGGAACCCCAGAGGAATGGTCCTAGGATAGTCAGTCCTGGATCTAGACAAAATAATCCAGTATGTAATTCTTTGTACAGGTATAAATACCAAGGACCATATAGATGTCTCCAGAAAGCTTCTACAATCCACCCCTTCCCAATATGCCATCAAAGAAGACAGGGTCCTTGACAGTGTGCCTTAATACTGCCTGGAACTGTATCATCATGGTGGGTATAACAAAAGGCAACAGCCAAGAATAACAAACTCAAAATTGTCTGTTTGACATGTTTTTTTTATTTGTTCCAACATAGGAAATAAATAGCCGATTAGCTTTTCTAAAGGACTTGATTCTGTCAAGATTGTACCAAAGTGTGTCCAAAGTATGTGTAGAATCCTCTCTCCAAGGTTCTGTGGGTTAGGATAACACACTGGAAGACTGATGGCCTAATTAAAGAAACTCTGAAACAACCTTTGGTACAAATAAGGGGGGTATTCTTGCTGACACCGTACCATAAAAGCAGACCAGATTGGGCTTGTCCCCCAAGAGAGCTTGTAACTCAGATACTCATCTGATCGTGAGGTTGCCATCTGCATCAAAGAAACACATGAGCGATATCCGGCTAGGAGATACAACGAGCACTTTAGCTAAACATATTATGCCAAATTTGCGACATCATTTTTACTTTATGGTTTAGCAAGTTGTACAAGAAAATATTCGTGGAGGTAATATTACCACAAGAACAGAACAGGTGGAAATGAAATGGATAGCAGAGATGTAAGTGGACAAACCACCTGGCCTCAATGGCAATCTACCACTAAAACCCTCCCTCAACTGGGGTAGACTCCATAGATAATTTCCTCTGTGAATGAATAAATTTGTTTTAATCATTTTGGAAGGTGTGCCCATGAAGTGAGAAAAGTACAGTTGTGTACACTTACCATAAATGTAGATGTTCGATGTATTCACTGTTGCAGTCATCACATTTGGGTTATCTGCTTGCAGTAGCCCTCAGTCAGCCTGATTATCAAAGTCTTGGGTCCTGGGTTGGTTGATGTCTCATCTTCCATGAAGTCAGGTAGTCAGGGGTATAAAGCATGCAGCCGACGCCATTACATCAGTTTTTCTTGCCCCAGATGTTAGGTGCTCCCATAATGGGAAGCAATTATATACAAGATTACACCTCCAACAAAAAAGCAAATACACCAAAAAGCTTTAAGCATAGTAAACAAGAACAGAGGTATAGTCAATAAAAATCAGGGGGCTGGAGGAAGGGTAACTAGGACTGCAACAGTGAATACACTCAAACATCTACATTTATGGTAAGTGTACACAACTGTACTCTGTTCTTCATGTTTCACTGTTGCAGTCATCACATTTGGGTAGATTCCCAAAGCTAAGGATGGGAGGAGATAATTAGATAGCATTAGGACCAGCTATAAGGCCCTGCAAGACTACAGTGGCAAAGCCAGCTCTGGATTTAGAAAAAACTGGCAAGTGGTAATGCTTGGTGAAGGTATGTACAGAACTCCAGGTAGCAGCTTCTAGGATATCCCTGGTAGGGACACCTCTGAGAATGGCTGTAGAGGTAGATGCAGCCATGGTAGAATGTGGTCTTATCCCCTGTGGGGTAGGTTTTCCATGGTGCTTAAAGCAGAAATTAATGCAATGGCCTATCCATTTTGAAATGGTTTGCTTTGAAATAGCCTTCCCCTCTGCCCCTGCAGCAAATGCAACCAGCAGCAGTTCTGATTTCTTGAGAGGTTTAGTCCTATCCAAGTAAAATCTAAGTTGTCTGTGCACGTCCAAGGAGTGCAGTATTCATTCCCCTTTGTTCTGGGGATTAGAAAAGAAGGTTGTCAAATGAATGGACTGACTAAGGGCCACACTGGATACCACCTTGGGCATGAAGGAGGGATTGGTCCTGAGGGACACCCTGTCCACATGAAAGATAATGAAAGGCTCCACAGCCACAAGGGCCTGTAATTCAGACACCCTTCTTGCTGAAGTGATGGCTAGAAGGAAGGCTGTTTTCCAAGAAAGGAATTTCAACTCTGCATTTGCAGCTGGCTCGAAGGGAGGTAGAGTGAGTTTTTCCAATACAAAGTTAAGGTCCCAGGATGGAGTAGGAGATCTCCTGGGTGGTCTTCAGTTTTTGGCCCCTCTGAGGAATTGCTTCAGCAGTGGATGAGAGAAGAGTTGTGGTTCTGTACTGTAATGAGCTGAAACGGCTGAGGCATGAATTTTGATGGAGGAAAAGGAAAGGCCCTTGTGAAGCATTTCAGTTAAGTATTGAAGAATCTGAGGTAAATTGGGTGCTGCTGTGCCCATCCCCTGAGTTTGGCTCCAGGAACAGAATCTTTTCCATTTTTCAGCATAGGATTTTCTAGTACTAGGCCTCCTTGCCTCCAGAATGACATCCATCACTTGCTTACTGGGATGGGAACATAGAGATCAGGTAATTAGCCATGCTGCCAGGTTCAGGGATTGAAGCTGTGGGTGCAGAATATGGCCCTCCTGCTGAGACAGCAGAGCAGGGGTCTGGGGCAGGTGCCATCAGTGACACAATGCGCAATTGAGGGTACCAGTGTTGGTGTGGCCAGTCTGGTGCAATCAGTATTGTCCTTGGTTTGTCCTGTTTGATCTTTAGTAGTACCTTGGAGAGGAGAGGCAGAAGGGGAAAGGCATAAACTGATAGGTTTTTCCAGGTGAAGGACAGGGCATCCACTTCCCAAGCTTGTTTGTGGGGAGTCCTTGTGCAGAATTTGTCCAATTGGTAGTTCTGGGGGGAGACACACAGGTCTATCTCTGGGCTCCCTCATTTGTTTCTCAACATGTTGAATATCTTTGGTTCCAGTTTCCACTCGTGTGGGTCCATGAGATTTCTGCTTAGGTCGTCTGCCAATGTATTTAGCTTTCCTGGCAGGAATTGAACCTGTAGGTGCACTTTGTAGCTCAACGCTGTGTTCCACAGAGCCATAGCTAGTCTGCAGAGAGGGTATGAGTGGGTTCCCCTGCTTGTTTATGTACCACATAACAGTGGTGTTGTCCGTCTTTACCAATAATTGTCCTGGAAGAATGTGGTCCTTGAAGGCTGTCGGAGTATACTGTACAGCTAACATTTCTTTTTGATTGATATGCAGGTGCATTTGACTTGGGTTCCATTTGCCCTGAATGCACTGCCCTGCCAAGTGAGCACCCCATGCATAGTCTGATGTGTCTGTTAGGGTTTGGGCGGCAGGGAGTAGAGTGAATGGCAGTCCCTTGTTTTGGTGGCATGCCTCTGCCCACCAAAGGAACTCTATCTGTAGACAAGGTATGATAGGAATCATTGATTCTAGATCCTGAGAATGTTGACACCATAGGCTTTTTAGATACCATTGTAGTTTCCTCATATGCAGTCTTGCATATGGAAATAGTAGCATGCCAGAGGCCATGAACCCCAGGACTTGCAGAATTTTCCTTGCAGATAACTGGGTCTTTGTGGCCAGTAGTTTGAAATAGGCTGTCAAATGAACTTTTTTCACTGGCCATCTGGGAAGTTGTATTCAAGCTTGCCCCCAGGAATACAATTTGTTGGCAGGGTACAAGACATGATTTCTTTTCATTTATGGTGTACCCCAGAGAAGTTAGCAATTTCTTTACAAATGCCAGATGATGTAATAGTATTTCTTGGCTTTCTGCCTGAATTAGACAATCGTCCAGGTATGGATATATTTGAATATTTCTTTGCCTGCAAAATGCAATGACTGGAGCTAGGCACTTTGTGAATACCTTGGGCGTAGTAGATAAGCCAAAGGGCAGTGCAGAGAACTGATAGTGCATGTAGCCTGCTCTGAAGCATAGGTAACTTCTGCAACATTCCCTTATTGGGATGTGCAGGTAGGCTTCCTTTAAATCCAGTGTTGCCAACCAGGCATTTTTGCCCAGCATGGGAAGCAGCTGATGAAGAGTTAGCATTTTGAATTTTGGAATTACCAAAAAGGTGTTTAGGATAGACAGGTCCAGGATAGGACGCCAGGAGTTGTTTTTTTCTGGGTACCAGGAAAAGCCTGGAGTAAAAACCTTGTCCCCATTCTTCTGCTGGGACAGGCTGAATAGCCCTGACACTTAGAAGAGAGAGAACCTGCTGTTGAGCCTCTGCCCACTGATTTGGGGGTAAGTCTGGCCAACCTTTTGGGGTTGGTAAGGTGTGGAAGTGGAATCTGTATCTTTGGGAAACAATATTTAAAATCCATTTGCTGTGGGTAACAAGTTCCCATTTTTTTTGCATACAGGGCGATCTTTCCCCCTAAAGGCGTGGACAGTTGAGCAGGGCATGGAAGGTTTACGGTTAAGTCATTGTGACAGTTTACCATAGGGGGGTGTCTTACTACTTCCAGCTTTGGAAGTGGGAGCCCCCCACTGCTTCGGCCTGTGAGTACCTTGAGACTGTGGCCTAGGTGGTCTGCTGTTCCTGGATTTGGACTGAAGTCCTGGAGGAGACGGGAAAGGACCAATTCTTAGAAGGCCAATGCCTATTAAATCTGGGAGGCTGTACTTGCAGGAAATCTTTAACAGTTTGCATAGATTTAGCTTTTTCCTCCATCTTTTTAAGAACTTCTTCTGCTTTGTTGCCAAACAGGCGGTCTTGGTTTAAGGGAACATCCAGTAATTTGGCTTTAACATGATCTGGCAGACTTTGCTCCTTCAGCCAAGCATGCATTCTAAAAACAGACCCAGTAACAGCAGCCCTACAAGATGCCTCTAAGGAGTCAAAGCCACATTGCAAAGTATGTTTACCAACTTGTTCAGCAGAATGAATTAAATCCTGTAATTCTTTATTTTCAGCACAGTCGGGAATCAACACCAATTTCTATTTAAGTGATCCAATAAAATGCTGCTGGTACTTTAACATATGAAATTGGCAGTTTAAGGCCCTAATGTCCAAAGTAGCTGAAATGTATACCTTCTTACCCCATCTGTCCAGGGCTCTGGAATCTCTATCAGAGGGTGTAGGATTTCTGGCAGTAGTAACCTTAATGCCTTTGGGTTCCTGTGAAATGGTCTCTGGGTCCACAGTAGGATTCTTAAAGAGGAATTTGTGAGAATCAGGTACTCTGTAATACCTGTCAGCTTTCCTGGGAGCCGGAGGTAAGGTGTCTGGGGCCAGGCTAGATTCCAAGAAGGCATCATCTACAATGTCCAGTACAGGGGGGAATAGCTAAAGGCCTGTGTTGAGGCAGGAGTAAGAATTCCCCAAGCCTCTTTCTGGAATCAGAGTAATCCTGGCTTTCCCCAGCGGAAATGCTCCCTAAAAGTGTGCAAAGTTTCACCAAAAGAGAAATCTTCTGGTGGGGAAGCAGAGGGAATGGAGTCCTCTGCATCAGAATCCTCATAGGTAGATGAGGGAAAATCCTGGTCATCAGAAGAAACATAAATTTCAGAATCCTGATCAGAAGAATCAGAAGGAAAATCAGTTCTATCTTAGAGGGAGAGGGGTGGCTTCCCCTAATTAGAGTAATAATGTCTTCAGCCATTCTTATCATTTGTTTTTTAGGCATATGGGCCTGACCATGTGGTTTGGATGTTGGTTTTCTAGGCGTGGATCGATTCTTAGTCCTTGAAAAAGAAGATGACATTGGTTTGATATGCAAGTCAGTAGGACTGAATACACCCTCAGAAGCCGGTGCCTGCACAGTGGCTCTGGACCCATCCTAGGTAGAGACATCCGCAGGTTCCATAGTCAAAGAAGCATCTTGCGGCATACCGGACTCCGAATGGGTCTCAGTAGAGGCCTGCGAATCTGAAGTAGCGGGTATCAGGGGCTGCAAAAGCGCCTCATTCAGTACCGGTGAACTGGCGACTAGCTTAGCGGAAGCGTCGTCGGCAGCTTTGGACCTATGTGGTCTGTCTCTGTCTTTATCTTTATGTTTTTTTGGAATGTCGGTAGTCAGATGGCTTACCGAAGCCATTTCTGGATAATTGAACCGAGTACCGAAATAGTTAGATGTGAAAATAAACCGATGACGAATAGTATGAGGACTGAATAAGGCACAAAACCGACAGCGAGGGATGTCGTGGTCTGAGCCTAAGCTAGAAATGCAGTACGAATGAAAATCTTTGAGATAATTGCTTTCCACAAGAAATACAATTGCTAACTTTTACTGACATCGGTTTAGAGCAAGAAAAGGATCCCCAATGGGGTACTTAACTTTTTTGAAGACTTTGGTTCTGAAACTCGAAAACGAAAATTTCAGGAGTCTGCCGACTGGCACTTGCGAACTGCTTCTGCAAACACATAACCCAAATGTAATGACTGCAATAGTGAAACACGAAGAACATCGGAGCGTTATACTCAATTATGGGACAGATTAGCACCAAGTATAGAGGAGTTATAACCTCTTTTGCTCTTGATGTTATGCCTTTACTAATCAAGTGTGCAATGTAAAAAGCCTTCCTTACTACAATAGACACATAGTGGTCGAAGTTAAGGTCGTGGTCAACTTGTGAACCCAAGTCTCTCACCACTTTGTGGATACTTGGGGCATTTTTGTTGATTTGATAGTGTGAAGGGAAATTGTGCCAAAGGGAATGATGATGCATTTCTTCGCATTCAGTTTGAGACCGTGACTAAGACACCAGTTGGTCTGCATAAGACCATCCTGGAGTATACTGACATCATTTGGGGATTCAATAATTGCACCCAGTTTGCAGTCATCTGCAAACTTGGTCAGCCACAACAACTTAGTTTTGACCTAAACTTCTGAGAAGTATATACCAAACAGTAGTAGGGCCAGCGCTGACCCTTGTGGAACCCCAGTGGTAACACCTCTGTTGGTTGATGTGGAGTCACCCACTTTGATAGTGTGTGTCCGTTTTTTGAGCCAGTTAGCAACCCATCTTACAACAATGGGGTTTACATTCAGTTTGCCAAGTTTATCGGTAATGCCTGAGTGTGGGATTGTGTCAAAAGCCTTTGCCAAGTTAAGGTATGCTTGTCTGCACAGATACTCTCATCAATGGCACTGGTCACATTTTTGAAAAAATCCACAAGATTTAACAGGCAGGATCTGCCCTTGACGAAGCCAAATTGGGTAGAATCCAGAGTTTGGAGGTTGCCTATGTCTTTATTTATGATGTCCGTAATGATACAGTCCATGGTCTTACAGATGAGGCTGGTCAGGCTTATGGGTCTGCAATTCCCCGAGTCTGTTGCTAGGGCACCTTTGTGGAGGGGAATAACTGCTGCTGTTCTCCATTGTGCAGGAACAAAGCCTGTGGTTAGACTATGATTGAAAAAGGTACTTAATAGTGATGCTAGTTTATGTTTTAGCCCGTTTACAAGACAGCCTGGGATGCTGTCTGGTCCCATAGAGGCTGTGTTTTTTCCTTGGACAAGGCTTTGATGACTTGTTCTTCAGATATGTATTGTGGAGGGGAGTTTGGGGCAAGGTTTGTGAAAGATTTGGAGGGGATAGGGGGGTGAAATTTTCACCATGGCTATCCGCTAGCAGGTTTGCTATCTCTTTGGGGTCAGTGTGTGTGATACCATTGGTCACTAGTTCATGCTTGGGTCCTATGTTTTAGGCTATGTACATAGCTGTAAAAGGCCTTATGGTTATCCTTGGCTGTGCTAAGTTTTTTTTCTCAAAGAGGCCCTTAGAGGATTTGTCAAGTTGTCTCATTTGCCTGTTGAGGCTGAAGAGGGTGCTTTTCCATAGTTAGGGTCTTGCCTTTGTTTTAATGGACAGCAAAACTTTTTGCATTTGTTGTAAAGTTTGTTGATGCTGAATGTCCACCATGGCGGTTTGTTTTTACTTAGTGCTCTGGATTTGATTCTTTCTGGTACAGCCAAGTCCGTACACTTATGCAAATGTTTGTACACCGCTTTAGCGCAAGCTTCAGTGTAGTTACCACTTCCAGATGGGGGTGGGGCTCAGAATGCATTTATACCTTCACCTAGGAGGGTATAGTTTGCCTTGATGAAGTTTGTAGTCTGATTTTTGCCTTTTGTGAGTTCTGGTGTTAGCGTCAGCTCAAAGGTGACTGATTTGTGGTCAGATTTAACTAACCAGAGTCTGACAGTTGCAGTAGTGCATCCATTTGACATGTTAGTGAGGGTAAGATCTAGTATGTTTGTTCCTCTTGTCAGGGAATGAACAATTTGTTCCAGGGCATCTGAGTTAAAGTCAAGAAACTTTTGTGCTAGTAGGTTAGTGCTGGTGTAGGTTTCCTAATTGGTGGTGGGATAATTGAAATCCCCCATAACCAGAGTGTTTGGGAATATCTGGATCGTCTCTAGTTTGGTCAAGTAGGCTTCGTGCTCCTCTCCTCGACTAGTTTAGACCAGTTTACAGGCATTGCTGTAGTCTGGGCTGTGGTGTAGTTCCTGTGTTGTCCATTACCTTACTTGGATAGAAGGAAGTTTCTTTGCTCACCAGTGGGAGTGGGGAGCCTTGAGCAGCCTGCCTGTCCCTGTAGGAAGTGACCTCAGCACAAGAAGCTGTAGTAATTGGTTGTTTTGGACCATTTCTAGCTCTTTTGTAGTTCACTGTTTAAAATCCGCCTCTGGGCGCTTTTTTCTGGCTATACTGCTCAGACAAGCTCCTCGTGGTCCTGCAGAGTGGTCCTAGCAGCAGGGAACTCAGAAAAGCGACTACTTTCTGGATTTAAGTATCTTTGCTTTTTTTCACTTGGAATAGCTTCTGTAGCTTACCCTGAACTAGCTTGAACTGTTTTTTAACTGTTTGCTGCATTATTTTAAAATCTGCACTTAAAGTTACATTTTAGTCGAATTTAATCGAAAGTTTGTTTGTTTAATTTAACTGTTGAGGCTGCCCACTAAAGTGTGCTAGCCTGTGTAACTGATTTATCACTGTTTCTGCATTTTCTGTGTGTTTCTATTAAAAAAACAAAAAAACAAAAAAATAATCCTTGTTTTCCCACCTCTCCCCGACTAGTTTAGACCAGTTTACAGGCATTGCTGTAGTCTGGGCTGTGGTGTAGTTCCTGTGTTGTCCATTACCTTACTTGGATAGAAGGAAGTTTCTTTGCTCACCAGTGGGAGTGGGGAGCCTTGAGCAGCCTAACTGTCCCTGTAGGAAGTGACCTCAGCACAAGAAGCTGTAGTAATTGGTTGTTTTGGACCATTTCTAGCTCTTTTGTAGTTCACTGTTTAAAATCCGCGTTTGCACGGCTTTGCGCGGTTGTGCACATAGCGCAGCGCTGGTTAAACTTCTTCTGGCTCCACCAGGTCTGCTCTTCAAATTTTCCCTTAAGGAAGCTCTACTCTTAGTATAATCAGACTACTCACTATATGATAAGCCTAGCACTTGTTCTCAATACTTCTCTACTAAGTAAGCACTCTCGTACTAAGTAAAGCACTACATCTACTTACCACCCCTGTGAATATCCACTTCCCTTAAAGGTACAGCACTCCCTTATACTGTTCTAGCATGTCGAGTGGTAGATTACTGGCGTCCTCTCCAGTTCAGCTGGTCAATCTGGGTATCTTGAGACAATGCTACAATTATCTCATGTACACAGACAACCCTCTCCTCCTCCCAACAAACACAAATACATGTGAGAGATGCAACTATATAGCCAAACTGGAGGCTGAACTCTCTCAACTCAGGGCTGGCATGACCAGACAGGAGGAGATGGCAACCACACACACAACAATCCCAGTCCCACATAGACCTACCACAACTGCAAACCAAACACATAAAAACACAAAGACATACTCGGAGGCTCTAATAAAAAACTTACCAAAACAACAGAGGCTCCCAAAGCAGACACCCAAAAATCCACCACCTCAAAACAAAACACATGCAACACATACTTCAATAAATCAGTGTGTCAACCTATCACAGCCTTTAAGGCCAAACACCTTGCCTGATACACTAGTAATAGGTGACTCTATAGTCAGACACACTAATGTCCCGCTGACCAGGCTGAACAAGGAGAGGGTGACTGTGAGCTGTCTATCGGGAGCTAGGATCTGCCACATAACACACGCACTCAAGTCACTCCAAAGCAAGTACAAATATGATTCCGTCATTGTCCATGCTGGTGTGAATGACCTGAGACTTACTTCCCTGGTCTACATGAAAAGAGACATAGAGGAGCTCTCCGATTATGTAGCCCAGGCTGGTATGACCCTGACCCTGAGCAGCATCTTGCCCTCACCAAGAATGATACCACAATACAAAGACAAGATGATCAGCTTTAATAATTGGCTCAAGTACTGGTGTCATTCTAAGGGGATCCAATGTTTGTCTGCCTGGGATGACATGTTGGACAAGCCACGCTGCTTCACAAGGGATGGCTTACACCTGTCACCATTGGGCTTCTGGATATTGGCTAAGGCTCTTGCCACCCCCATAGTGCCTTTTTTAGGCAAGGCTCAAAAGACAAACCCACCTCCTTAGAAAACAAAAATGGAAAAAAACTAAGGGTAATGCTGCTTAACGCCAGAAGTCTAAATCTCAAGATGCAGGCACTTGATGCACTCCTCAGCATGGAGAACATCGACGTCTGTGTAGTAACTGAAACCTGGTTCAAGGATCCTGAGAGCACCCCAGCGCTACCAGGCTATACCTCGTATCATGCTTTTCGGCCCCAAAACCCGGGCCAAACCACAAAGGGAGGGGGAGTGTCCATATTTATCAAGGACACCCACACCTCCAGGTTAGTAGCAACACATGAAGCATCAGAAACCATACAGGTGCAACTAACCATAGGCAAAACTGCTATACAACTGGTAGCATGTTACAGACCACCCTCCCAATCTCAAGAACCCCACTCAGCCTTTCTGAAGACATTGGAGGATATGAATGCATCACAAAATACCATTATACTGGGAGACTTCAACTACCCAAACATATATTGGGTACATTATCCTAGCCCAAAGGTTCCTGGAATTCATAAATTCAAATGCACTGGAACAACTAGTCACCTCTCCCACTAGGGGAGATAATATACTACACCTGATCATCACAAACATGGGGACAAAATGCTCCACACCGGAAGTATACCCCTCACTAGTGAGATCTGACCACAAACTAATCACCCTGGATATACATATCCCATCTCCACCCCCAGCACAAAAGACCACAGTGAAAAACTTCTCAAAAGCAGACTTCACTCTTCTTAAGACTGAGATGGTATCCTTTAAGCCCACTGTGCCAGTGGATACCACATCCCACAATGCCGAATCCTTCACAAATGCTTTCTATGGACATCTCCAAGAATGCATGGATCATGCAATCCCAAATAAATCCAAGTCCCTCTCCACCAAAGGTAAGCGTCCTGTCTGGTGGACCTCAGCCATAAACAAATTGTATAACAAAAGAAGGAAGCTACTGCACGTCAGAGCAAAATCCCATGAAGGGAAGACATCTCTGATCAACATTAGCAGAAAACTACGTTCTCTCATAAAAACATCCAAGGCCAACTTTGAGAGAAAAATCGCTAAGGACACTAAAGATAACCACAAAGCCTTCTTCAGCTATGTTAGAAACCTGGAAACCCTCAGATATGCTCAGAGTTGGTTCACAACAACAAAAATACACTGAACCCACAGATATTGCCAACATTCTGGCTGACAGGTTCAGTGCAAATTTCTCCCCTCCCTCACCCCCAAAAGAAGAAATACTTATCCCAGCTGAATGTAATCTCCCTGTCATCACAGATGTCCAAGTGAGAACCGCCCTAAACAAAGCAAAAAACACAGCATCAATGGGACCTGACGGTATCCCGGGTTGCGTGTTACGTGAACTCCAAGAGGAGCTAAACCCACACAAAAAAATGCTATTTAACCTTAGCCTTACTTCAGTATATGTACCTGAACACTGGCGTACAGCAACAGTGGTCCCACTCCACAAGGGGGGTGCCTCTACAGACCCTGGAAACTACCACCCCATAAGCTTAACCAGCCTGGTCTGCAAAGCTATGGAAAGAATCATTATGGAACTCATAAACAGAGACATAGGGGACCTACAGACACTTGACCCCACCTAGTTCGGCTTTGTAAAGGGCAGATCCTGCCTTTTAAACCTGGTTGACTTTTTCAAAACAGTCACTAGAGCCATTGATGAGGGCAAAGCAGTCCATACAGCATACCTAGACTTGGCTAAGGCCTTCGACACAATACCCCACTCAGGCATCATAGATAAGCTCAACAGCTTAAAAGTAAACCCTTATGTCACTAGATGGGTTGCAAACTGGTTAAAGGACAGAACCCATAAAGTTAAAATCGCTGGAGCAATGTCAGACTCAAAGCCAGTCACAAGTGGTGTCCCACAGGGATCTGTCCTGGGACCCCTCTTGTTCGGCATTTATTTCTCAGATGTTAAAGCAAACATGGGAGGGCTGTGGCTGACAAAGTTCGCAGATAACTGCAAACTAGGCGCCATAGTCGATACACCAGCAGACACATGCATCCTACAAAAAGGCCTCACAGAAATGGACAACTGGTGCCGGAGTCACGGCCTTAAACTAAATGCCAAAAAATGTATAGTCATCCCCTTTGGGAAAAACAAAGTACACACAAATTATCACAGACAGCAACCCACTGAGTATGGAAAAAGTAATCAGAGACCTAGGGACCCAAGTCGACAGCGACCTCTCATTTGACACCCACGTTGCCAAAGTGGTTAGAAAAACATTCTACCTTGCACACCTCATCATGAAGGGATTCACATCCAGATCCAAGGATGTCATTGTACCCCTATATTCCTCCCTCATCAGACCCATGATTGAGTACAATGCCCCATTTGGTATGTACCTCACCCGGCATTTGCAACAGCTGGAGAGACCACAAAAGTACCTCACCAAGAGGATCAAGGGTCTCCAACATATGTCTTATTCTGCCAGACCAAAGAAACTTCAGCTCTATTCAGTAGCATACCGCCTGCTCAGAGGTGATCTCTGCCTGACGTACAAGGCCATGTCCAATCAGGACCACCTCAAAAAATCCAAATCCATCAGGACCACGAGAGCTAAAGACTTAAACCTCGGCACAAGTATGAATAGGACATGCTGGAGGGATAGATTCATAACCCAGAGGCTTCCCATGCTTTGGAACAAGATCCCAGTTCGTATTAGGCAGAGCCCCTCACTGACTCTCTTCAAGAGAAATCTTGATGAGTGGATGGGAGATCGTAAGTTTACCCCAGGGGTCACATCTGTGTCACTGCTAGACAGGGGCACAGTAAACTAATTCTATTATATAAGGGGACCTTCATTGTGTCACTACTAGACAGAGGCACAGTATTCTACATTTATTCTGTACATTTTTTGTACCATTTCATGGGGTGGAATAAGCCACATCACTATAGCTAGGCTTACAAATGCCCCAGGGCAGATAGCCTAGTACTATACTATGAAACTATGAAACTATGACCCATGGTGGGGAATCTATAACTGGCTATGACTTGAATGGGGGTCTTACCTACAGTAACCTGAACTTGAAGTAACTCCATGGAGTTGTCCAATTTAAATAGATGGGAGGTGAATTTATCTCTAATATAGATAGAAACTCTGCCTCTTTTGGTTCTCACACATTTATTTTGCGGTCTGAACATGTGAAAGGCATTGTAGCCTTGCAAGGCCGAGGTATTCTCTGAGGCCTTGAACCAGGTTTCTGTGACTGCACACACATCTAAATCTTCCAGTGATAGAAGTGCTTCCAGGGTGTGCAATTTCTGGTTTAAGCTCCTAGCATTTAGCAGCATGACCCTTATTTTGTTATTATTAGCAAATTTAACGTCGGTAAGTTTGTTTTTAAGATCTTGCATAAAAAGCTGCTATGGGGAAGGCAAGAGCCTTTTCCAGCAGCCGGAAGCCTAGAGGTGCCAGGTACAAACTGTCTCTGGCACAGCTGCAAGGTTTGTTGACCATGGCGTCCCAGGCTGACAGGAACTGAATTCCCTTTGAATGACACCAAAAACTAAGCCAATTACTGAAATCAATCATTTTTTTGTTTATACTGTGGCATCACTCTAGTTCACGGTAGTATGCTGCTCAAGGCTAGGGCCATACTTGCCTGGGACAGGTACTCAGAGAGCTCAATCATGTCTCTCTTCATACAGCCCAGTGAGGTATGTCTCAGGTTGTACACTTCAACATGAACTATGACAGAGTCATAATGGTACTTGCGACTGAAAAACCTGAGTGCATGCATTACCTGACTAATCCTAGCACTGGACAGGCAGCTGACTGACTTTCTCCTAGTCCAACCTGGTGTGTGGGACATCTGTGTGTCTCATTAATGACTCTCCAATGTCTAGAAAATTTGTTTTTTTGGGTGTTATGCCTTATGGGCTTGATAGGTGAGACACTGGTGTTGCTATGTGTCATGGGTGCTGTGGGAACTGTGTTAGCTGTAGCAGTTTTGTGTTTTTGAGGTCTCTGGTGTCTCAGCAGGTTTTTTGACAGAACTTCCGCGTATGTTGATTTTTGTGATGGATGCATACTATGTGCATGTGTAGTGATGGAAGGGTTGACAACCTCTTCCATATTGCTGTTTTGAGTGCAAGATAGCACGGATTCAAGATTCTTGGTGTAGCTACATCTCTCGCACTCTGTACCAGACTGAGTTATTAGTACAGGGTTGTCGGTGTACAAGGTAATTGCTACAGTGCAACAAGAGACCCAAGTCAACAAGGTTAGCAGGAGAAATAAGGATGGTCCAACTGTCCATAATGTTGGGTTGAAGACTGTTGTCACTGGTAGTGGTGGGGGGCTTTCAGGATCGATCATAGAGGAGCTCAGTGAATGGATATTTTTGCCTGGGTTTTTTTTTTGGTAATTTAATAGGTTTCAGCTCACTAGTAGTATTTCTTTGACTAGGAAAGTACTTAGGATGAGGGCTACACTAATGTGCTACAGCTGTAACTAAGGGAAAAATGTTGAATTAATATGTCCGGCTATAGCACACAATTGGTGCAGCAGTGACGGTGCTGCACAATGTGCAAAGAAGCACAAATGCAAGGCTTAAATGGAAGAGGCTAAAACTTGAAAAAGAAACTTTAAAAAGGTTCAAAAGGACCAATGAGAATGAAGATGCTTATTCCTAGACCAACTACCCTTCACCAGACAGTTTCTAATCAACACAATCCTCTCACTAGAGTGCAGAAAGGCCCCTTCCAATCCAAGATGCTCGAGAAAAACAGCCATTACAAACAGACCCAGATGCAGCAAACCTTATATTCTTACCTAAACATCCCAAAATGGACATCAGCAGGTCACCAACAGTGGACAAAGATCAAGGCAATAAAACTATCAACAGTAGACATACCTCTACAATGTCTATTGCAATGTACTTCAACATGGAATATGAAAGCTATACATTTAATTTCCAAAAGTATAACCATTCCATACACAACTGTCCTCAAGCTGTTCCCTCAAGCTGCACTGTTTTTACTATTTGGTATATTTACTACTACTACTTTCTTCTGTTGTTTCAGCTACACAACCCTCTCCAGATTACTGTGTTTGAATGAAGGCACTACTTTCAGACAGATAACACAAACAAAACACTGGCAGATTTATTAGGATATGCATTTCTTTTACTTCGAATAATAGGAATGTTTTATCTCCCTGGGTGATGCTTGACATGAAATGGAAAAAACAGAAGTGTTACCTGCAGGAAGCTTAAGTAGGGGGTAATGAACCATTTCTCCTTTGGATGCAGACAAAATGAAATAATGGGAGCATTTCAAGTGCCATTCCTACAATAAATACAGGAAATACATAATGTAATACAAATTAATGATGGCATATGCTGACATTTGCTTAAAAACTGTGTATGCCAAATAAAAATATGGACACAAAGACTGTCAGCAGAGTAATACCATTAAATTCAGTTACTTCAGCTACCTGATGTAGCAGAAGAGACAGTACTTAAAACTCAGGTATGTACAATATTGTGGCCTTAAAATAAATAACTGTTTCAAGTAGTAAACAATGGTGAAGAGTAACAGGAAAGTTCAATTTACCAAGATAAAGCAAAGAAATACCAAAATGCAAAGCAACTAGAAATTACTGTTAACTCACATTTCACAAAATTTTGTTTTATTGTGCAGATGTAAAATACATTTTCCCACATTTTTTTCTTTGATGAAAGACAAAGGGGTTGAGTCATACCCCAAGTATATCCCCACCACCACTGAGTAACTAATCGGCTAAAACAGGATAAACATGGTAGCACTACTAACTGCAAAGAGTAGGATTTTTTTCTTTTTAACAGAATTGATGTGAATTTCATGCCTCGTCACAGATACAACTGCAGATGATCAATGTTCTTGTCATGCCTTTACTTTTAAGGAAAGAATATTACAAACTCTCATTGGGCAGCACAGTGGCACAGAGTAGCATTATTGCCTCACAGCAAGACATTCTCTGGTTCGATTCTCAACTGGGGTGCCTTCTGTGCAGAGTCTGCATGTCTTCCCTGTGTTCGCATGGGTTTCCTTTGGGAGCTACAGTTTCCTCTCACATTCCAAAGACATGCAGTGGGTGGAGTGGCCATAGGTGCAAGTGTGTGGTATGGAAGAACAGTAGCAGCAGGACTAGCCACCTAATGGTGTGAACTTTGGCTCTAGACTGTCACTGGTGAAGTAACACCCCAACCCCATGTGCAAAAAATGGGGCTGGGGATGGATGGATGGATTACAAACTTGCATTAGTAGTTGCAGTGTTGCTGCAAGACTAGAGGCACGAGATAACAGTTCTTCTCGTATAAAAGTGGACTAGGAAGGAACCAAGTAAACTTACACATCAGTTTTTCGTGCATTCCAGGGAAGGTCCCTGACATTTGGAAATCCTTCAATATCGCTTTTCACAAAGACAGCAACTCTACAGATCACTCTAACTTCAGACCAACTGCTATCCTGTCCCCCTATCCAAAATCTTGGAAAAGTGCATCCATATTCAGCTAACAAACTTCTCGATAACAGTCTCCTCACTCCTATCCAACACGGCTTTAGGCTGCATTACTGTCATTTACCCAAATAATAGCTGAAGCCTGTGACAATAACCTCCTTGTCTCCAGTCTTTTCCTCAATCTTTCAAAGGCCTTTGACACTGCTTCTCATTCTAAACTTCTAACTAAACCCTCAGACCTACATCTCTGTACCTCCTCCATCAACTGGTTCTCTAGCTATCTCTAAGGCAGGCTGAAATCTGTCCACTGGCAAATTGTCCTCTCTCCATTCCTTCCTGTTAATACTGGAGTTCCTCAAGGATCAATTCTGGGCCCCCTCCTGTTTAATATATTCACTAATAAACTTCACTCTGCTACTAACCTTTCTACACTTCTACAGTACGCTGACGACTCCACCCTCATTACCTCTGCCCAGAGCATCCCTGATCTACTAGCTCTCACTCAACAAACCTTTTCCTCTGTCGAAACCTGGCTCTCTAATAACCAACTCATAGTAAAGCCCCCAAAAAAACCTCCTCCTCTTCCTCCCTAAAACACTTGCCCAGCACAAAGCCTCTTTCACTATATCCTTTCTCAACAACACCATTATTAAACCTGAACCCCATACTAAACTACTTCGAGTTATCACTGATGATAAATTAAAATTTGATATTCATATTCAACAAACCATAAAAAAGACCCAACCAGAAACTTGGACTTCTCTTTTGTAATCAAAAATTTCTGTTACCCTCCTCCAAACCCTCCCTCGCTCAGGCCATACTCCTACCCTGCCTTCTTTACGCTGTCCCTGTCATTACTCATGTTCAAACATGTCTTATCAGTAACAAGAGCAAATTTACAACAAAATTGCCAGATTTGCCCCAACCTTCCTTACAAATCTCACCACTATCTTGCCCTTAGGTCATTCCAATGGCCAGAATTCTCCTAACAGCTACTTATACCCCAGCTACATATTGCACACTCTGCCCTGTATGAATCCTCATCCTGTCCCTCCATCTCCAATTTAGGCTCTTCTATAATCCCCCTCGTCACATCCATACTGCCAGTAAACACCTCCTTCAGCTATGCAAACCCAACAAAAACACTGGTAAGACCCTTTACAAAACCTCTGTAGCCCATGTTTGGAACTCACTCTCTCTCAACATAAGAAGCATTCAGCATAAATACCTGTTTAAGAAAGAACTTAAACTTTCTCCTGAAGACTTGGTCATGCCCTTGTCAAACCCTCACTTGAACTAGTCTCCTCTCTTATCTGCTTTTCCCTATCAACTTTTTCTCCTTGTACTTGCTCTACAAACTGTATTCATACTGTACTCCTCAGTGTAATATTCTCTAAACCTTTTAATAGTTATTTAGCCTATGCTATATGCTGTTGTTCTCCAAATTTGGAAATGTACTTAACTGTTATTTTACCTATGCATTGTACTGCTGTGCACACATTTTTGACATGTACTGTATTTCAGTGACCTAACTTTAATATTTTGTAAATATCATAATTACTTCTATTATTTCTGGAGCTTTTCTCCTCGGGTCTCCACTGAAAATGGGCCCCTGGCTCAGTTGGACTAACCCGGTTAACAAATGCCAATAAATAAATAAGGTAATGGTAAGGATTCTGCATGGTAATCCTGCAGATTATTTGAATAATAATTCTCTTAATAATAGTAAGCATGAATTTAAACAGAGCCCTTACCAGCCCACTCTGAGTGAAATCTGTAAAACAGTCAACAAAGGAACTAACAAGAAGAACATTGTTATGCAAGTGGTGCATATGAACTTTGGTACAGTCATGCCACTATGTGTCAAATGGGCTCAGGAAGATGGGCCCAACCATGAGTGTAATGAAAACTAACCACACTAATGGAAGCTAAAAATGTCTGTTGAGCAAAGGAAAGAGTAACTGTCATAAAAAGTCAGCAGAGTGTCACAAGGTTCAGTGCCAAGAACCAGTCCTACTTAGTATATTTTGTCATATAGAAAATTGGAATGAACAAAATTAGCTCAAGTGGCCTCCAAAAGGCATGTGTGAATGGGTGTGCCTTCGCTGAAGGTTGGGCATTGGGCTGGCAACTTGGCACCATAAAAATCGACTGCCAGTCATTAGCGGACCGGAGTACTGCTGTGGCGACCCCTAACCGGGAAAAGCTGAAAAGACAAACAACAACTCTAAAAACATGAAGCTCTGTGTGGCAGCAATCTACAAAAGTTTGACTTAGTAGCTCAGTCTGTTAAATGCTTTGTATGCAGTAAATTTTGGATGGCACACTGGTGCAGCGGTAGCATTGCCTCACAGCAAGAGGTTCTCTGGTTCGATTCTTAGCTGGAGTGCCTTCTGTGCAGAGTCTGCATGTTCTCCCTATGTTCATGTGGGTTTCCTCCAGGTGCTCTGGTTTCCTCCCATGTTACAAAGACATATGTCTGGAGCACTTCTCCCCGGGCCTCTGCTGAAAATTGGCTTCATTCCAAGTCAGACTTTCCCTGTAAAGAAATGTTAAATAAATAAATAAGTAAATAAAAAGAAACTTAAGTAGATATGTGGCAAATGGGATTACATGTAAATCAGTTTCAGCTTATGCACTTCAGAAGGTTGGGGGAGGCACCTGGAAAGCATAAAATCATGGCAGGGTCAGCATAAGTGGCACTGAAGAGAAAACTGATTTTTAGGATTTAATCATCATCTAAAACAATGCTCTGCTTTCTGAAAGGAGAGGGGCAAGGCCTAAAAGGATGCTGCTGTTAACACAAGAGGACAAAGATGTGAGAAATGCTGTAGTCATCCTTGTAGAACTGGTATGTTACACCTGAAGTATTCCAAGGCACAGTGGAGACTATACACTGGAACAGAAACGGGGCTGGTTGGAAATGTGCAGTGTAATTCGAAAAAAGGTGTGCACATGTGTGTGTGTGTGTGTGTGGGGGGGGGGTGGACATGAAGACAGAATCAGAAACTGATGCAGTCTGCCTCCATTGTATAAAGGTATAAAGCCCTGATTGCAACCCAGGCTGATTTTTCAGTAGCATTTTGGATAAGGAAGGAGCTACAGATGGGGAAGTTGAGAATGAGATAAAAAACTGATGCTGGCTTACCCATAACTGGCATTTCCCAACACAGGTTGCCTTCCGCAGAATGCAGCCAACACCACTGATATACCACTGTCTTGGGACATGGGTGTGGCTTATAAATCCAGTGACCGCAGATCTCATTAACACATGAGTGGAAAAACACACACATTCATGCATGAGTAGGGAACTATAGGCTCCACTGTGATGAATGTGCTGGTTGCCACCAATCCATTTTTCCCACACTATCCGGGAATCAAACTGATTCTCCGGTAGTCCTATAAACACTGTATAAACTCTGGTATTCTATTTCAAAAAAAGAAACAGACTACTGGGGTTTGTTAAATCGGCTGATTTACTATGCTTTTTTTTTTTTTTTTGTTACAGAAAAGCATAGTAAATCAGCTGAAAGCAGGCATCAGGAATGGAAAAAGAGGGTGTTCCCATCTGCTGATATCACAAAATGGGCAGATCACGGTCGGGGTAGGGGAGGGATTGGGCAGAGTTACAGGTGATGCAAGGAGTGTGGTCTTACTCCAGTTTTAGCCACAACGAAAGGTGGCAACCCTACTAATGGCAGCCACTAGGGTACAATAAGGGCCCCATATAATAACTCCCACTTTGCTGGCTTCTGGTGCTGGCAAGGGCAAAAGTCACATCTATGGCTGCCCTGATGAGAGCTCCTAACATTTAGTTTTTGCTCTCATGCTGGGAAATCAGGAATAAATGGACACAATACTAATAGAAGGGGAAAATGGCCAGCAGAGAGGGGAAAAAATCACAAAAAAAAAACACGTTAGAAAACTGGTAATGTTTTATTACCTGACAGAAATAGAGGAATCTAATTTAGGTATATATTCAGCAGGGATTTCATACTGTATCACTGTTATGTTGTATAGGGCCACAGTGGATTACTCACCTACGGTCTGTAGTGGATTGCTGTTCTACTTGCTACTACTCATTGTTTTGCATTACATCCGAGTGATGCCTTCAAGGTGCATCTGCAGTTAACTCCTACTGAAGTCTCTAGCTGTTAGATACTGCTTGTTCATATTTGCATCAATAATTCCAAACCATGCCATGTACAAGGTTTTAAAATATTTCATCTTAAAGCTTACATGATGGCAAACTCAACTGCACTAATATTTGATTTCTGTCTAGTGTAGGCAAGGAAATATTAACTGTTGTTTTTATGATATTAATTTATATAGATACACTTTTCGCATTTTTCTAAATATCTCAACTACCAAGTAATACACACATAAAGTACAGTTGTGTACACTTACCATAAATGTAGATGTTAGAGTGCATTCACTGTTGCAGTCATCACATTTGGGTTATCCCTGCCAGGGTAGTCCTCGGCTGGCACGAATACCAGAGACTTAGTATTTCTGAGTCGGTTGCTGTCACTTGAGGACTGATGTCAGGTCATCAATAGCATAAAGTAAGGCATCCAACACCATTACATCAGTTTTTCTTGCCCTAACCTGTCAGGAGCTCCTAAAGTAGGAAGCCAGATTCTGGTGGAAGAACCCCACCAGTGGAAAATAGATACCAATATGTCCCTTGTAAGGAAAGGAGAACAACAAGGAAGAATGGTAATAAAGGGAGAAAAAGAATAAAGGAGGACGGAGGGTGGGAAACCAGGACTGCAACAGTGAATACACTCGAACATCTATATTTATGATAAGTGTACACAACTCTATTATGTTCTTCGTGTTTCACTGTTGCAGTCATCACATTTGGGTAGATTCCCAAAGCTGAGGAAATGGGTGGAGGCGGTCAAGGAAAAGTACAGTTTTGTACCTACCATAAATTCAGATGTTCGAGTGTACACCCTACTGCAGTCATCACACTTGGGTTATCCTGTCGTCAGGCGGTCCCGCAGTCGGCCGGAATTCCAAAGTCTTGGTCCGGCATCGGTTGCTGTCACTTCTTCCCTGACGTCAGTGCGCCAGGGGTATATATAATGCATCCGACGCCATCTTCTTCAGTTTTTCTTGCCCCAGATGTCAGGTGCCCCCAAAAAGGTGGTCAGTAATTAGTACCAAATAAAGTAATTTTTTTTGCACAAACACAAAAATCCCTCCAGCTATAAGCAAATACATCAGGAAGGTATTGTATAGATTTTGCCAGTTAGATCAGAGGGGATGGAGGGAGGGTAACCTGGACTGCAGCAGGGTGTACACTCAAACATCTACATTTATGGTAGGTACAAAACTGTACTATGTTCATCGTGTTACCCTGCTGCAGTCATCACACTTGGGTAGAATCCCAAAGCTATGGATGGGTGGAAGAGTTATAGAGGATTAGAGGAGGCTAGAAGGCCCTGCAGAACTGCAGTGGCGAAGCCAGCCCTAGTCTTAGAGTAAAGTGGTAAGTGATAGTGTTTGGTAAAAGTGTGTACTGAACTCCAAGTTGCAGCTTCCAAAATCTCCTTGGTTGGTACCCCCCTGAGGAAGGCTGTATATGTAGCTGTTGCCCTGGTAGAGTGCGGCCTAATGGTAGGAAGAACTGGTTTTACATAATGGGTATAGCAAAAACAAATGCAATGTCCTATCCATTTGGAAATTGTTTGTTTTGATATAGCCTTCCCTTGTGAAGTTGCAGCATAGGATACAAAGAGCTGGTCAGATTTTCTGAAAGCCTTAGTTTTATCCAAGTAGTAGCGAAGTTGCCTGTGAATGTCCAAGGAATGCAAGAGTCTTTCTCCTTTGTTCTGTGGGTTTGGGAAGAAGGTGGGTAAGTGAATGGTTTGATTTAAAGACACACTGGAAACCACCTTAGGCATGAAGGAAGGATTAGTTCGTATAGAAACTCTGTCTTGATGGAAAATGAGGAACGGTTCCACTGCCATTAGTGCCTGCAGCTCTGAGACTCTTCTAGCTGAAGTTATTGCTAGCAGCAGGGCAGTCTTCCATGATAGGAACTGTAGATCTGCAGAGAAAGCTGGTTCAAAGGGAGGTAGCGTAAGTTTTTCCAGAACAAAATTGAGGTCCCTTGTTGGTATAGGTGCTCTCCTGGGGAGCCTAATATTTTTTGCCCCTCTGAGAACTGCCTTAGAAGTGGATGCGAAAATAAGGGTGGTTCTGTGTTGTAGTGGGCTGAAATAGCTGATGCATGGATTTTAATGGAAGAAAAAGAAAGTCCTTTGTGCAACATCTCAGTTAAATACTGTAGAATCTGAGGGAGGTGAGGCTGAAGTGTGTTTTGGCCTTTAGTTTGGTTCCAACCACAAAACCTTTTCCATTTGTCCGCATAGGCCTTCCTAGTGCTGGGCCTCCTAGCTTCCAGAATAACATCCATAACTAAATGGGAAAGAGGAGCTGGCTGGATGTTTAGGTGATTTTCCATGTTGCCAGATTTAAGGTTTTTAGATGACTGTGAAGAATCTGATTGTTTTGCTGTGTGAGCAATTGGGCAGTTTGTGGTAAAATCCAAGGTGGGCCCTGGGCCATATTCCTCAATAGTGGGTACCAGTGCTGGCATGGCCAGTCTGGGGCTATGAGTATCAGTCGTGGTCTCTCCTTTCTGACTTTCAGAAGCACCTTTGTGAGGAGAGGCAATGGAGGGAAGGCATATACTGTCAGGTTTTTCCAGCTGAAAGAGAGTGCGTCCACTTTCCAAGCTTGATGGTGAAGTGCCCTTGTACAAAATGTTGTCAGTTGATAGTTTTGAGGACTGGCAAACAGGTATACATCTGGAAGGCCCCATTTTTGAGTTATCATTGCAAATACTTGTGGATCCAGTTTCCACTCGTGGGGATCCATGATGTTTCTGCTGAGGTCGTCTGCCAATGTGTTATTTTGTCCTGGCAGGAATTGAGCTTGTAAGTGAACTTGGTAAGCCAGAGCTGTGTTCCACAAGGTCATTGCTAGTCTGCATAGAGGGTAGGAGTGTGTACCCCCTTGTTAGTTTATGTACCACATTACTGTGGTGTTGTCAGTCCTTATTTTAAGTTGTCCTGGATGTAATAGATTCTTGAAGGCTGTCAAAGCATTCTGTACAGCTAGCATCTCTTTTTGATTGATGTGCAGATTCCTTTGATCTGCAGACCATATGCCTTGAACGCACTGTCCTGCCATGTGTGCCCCCCAGGCATAGTCCGATGCATCTGTTGTCATAGTTTGCCTGGCTGGGGGCAAGGTGAAAGGTTGACCCTTGTTGAGGTGACATGCCAGTGACCACCATAGAAACTCCTGTTGTAGGCAGGGAATGAGAGATACCATTGTGTCCAAGCTGTGGCTGTGTTGAGACCATAAGCTTTTTAGGTACCACTGTAATTTCCTCATATGCAGCTTTGCAAATGGTAATAGAAGTATGTAAGATGCCATGAAGCCCAAGGCCTGCAGAATTTTTCTTGCAGGTAGTTGGGTCTTTGTTGCCATTGTTTTGAAATATTGAGTCAGTTGTAGTTGTTTGTCTGGTGTCAGATAAGCCTTCTGGGCCGTTGTATTCAAGCTGGCACCCAGGAATGTCATATTTTGTGAGGGTACTAGTTTTGATTTCTTTTCGTTTACTGTGTACCCCAGGCAACTTAGAAGATGTTTTACAAAAGCCAGATGTTGTAAGAGGATGTCCTTGCTTTCTGCTTGGATGAGGCAGTCGTCCAGGTATGGGTATATTTGAATTCCTCTTTGTCTGCAGTACGCAATTACTGGTGCCAGGCATTTTGTGAAGACCCTAGGCGCAGTAGATAAGCCAAAGGGCAGTGCAGAGAATTGGTAATGGGTTGAACCTGCAATGAAACGGAGGTATCTTCTGCAACTTTGTCTGATAGGGACATGCAGGTATGCCTCCTTGAGGTCCAACGTTACTAGCCATGCTTTCTTGCCCAACATGGGAAGAAGCTGCTGTAGTGTTAGCATCTTGAATTTGGGTACTTGTAAGAAGGTGTGGGTCCAGAACTGGTCTCCAGGCATTGTCCTTTCTGGGAACTAGAAAGAGTCTTGAGTAAAATCCTTGGCCTTGCTCTCGAGTAGGTTCCAGTTGAATGGCTCTCATGTCCATGAGAGCTGTAATTTGTCTTTGTGCCTCTGCCCATTGATTTTGTGGCAAGTTTGGCATTCCTCTTTTCATTGGCAAGGTGTGAAAATGGAATCTGTATCCTCGTGAAATTATGTCTAGGACCCATTTGTCCTTTGTGACAATGTGCCAGTTGTCTGAAAAAAGTGCGAGTTTTCCTCCCAAGGGGGCTGCCAAGAGAGTGTTGCTTGGCCAGATGAGGTGTAAGTCATCGAGTTTGCCTTCTGGTAGTTTGGGACCTGTCTTCTCCTCCCTTCTGTGCTGCAGTGCCCCATTGTTGAGGTTTGTACTGGGCTCTTGGATGTCTGTATTTACCACCCTGTGGCCTGTCAGTAGCTGGAAAGGACCAATTTTTTGTTGACCAATTTCTGCTGAAGCGAGGGGGCTGTACCTGTAGGAAATCTTTGACTGTCTGCATAGATTTTGCCTTATCCTCCATTTTCTTTAAGACTTCTTCTGCTTTAACTCCAAAAAGAACATCCTGCTGTAAGGGAGCATCTAGAAGCTTTGCTTTAACATGATCAGGCAGAGTTTGTTCCTTTAACCAAGCATGCCTGCGTATAACAGACCCAGTGACAGCTGCTCTGCAGGAAGCCTCCAAAGAATCAAACCCACATTGTAAAGTATGTTTGCCCACCTGTTCAGTTGCATGCAACAGATCCTGCATTTCTTTCAATTCAGACTGTTGAGGGAGTGTACTCATTTTTTTGTTTAAACTGAGACATTAGAAATTGCTGATATTTTAGCATGTGAAACTGGCAATTTAGTGCCCTCATAGCTAGAGTGGCTGAGGTGTAAACCTTTTTCCCCCCACCTGTCTAGTGCTCTGGAGTCCCTTTCAGAGGGTACAGGATTGTTAGCCATAGAAGCCTTAGCCCCTTTGGGACCCTGGGAGATAGTCTCTGGATCAGCAACAGGACTTTTGTAAAGAAATTTGTGGGAATCAGGCACTCTATAGTATCTGCCCGGTTTGGCCGGAGCAGGAGGCAGAGAGTCTGGGTTTAAACTGGATTCTAAGTAAACATCATCCACAATGTCTAAAACTGGGGGGATGGCAAGTGGTCTGTGCTGGGGGAGTAAAAGAAACTCTCTGAGCCTTTTCTTTGAGTCAGAGTAGTCCTGACCTTCCCAGTGAAAATGTTCCCTCATAGTGTGTAAAGTTTCCCCCAAAGGAGTAGTCTTCAGGGGGAGAAGCTGAGGGAATGGAATCCTCAGTATCAGAATTTTCATAAGGGGAGAAGGAGTAATCTTGGTCCTCTGAGGAGCCTGAGGAAATAGATACTTGTTCAGAGGATGCATAATCTTCCTCTTGTCTAGGTCTTTTGTCAGGAGGGGGTTGGGAACCCCTGATTAAAGAGATCAAATCTTCAGCCATTTTGAGCATCTGTTTCTTAGGCATGGGGCCTTGAACAGGGGACTGAAGTGCAGTGTTTTTAGGTTTAATAGGAGTCTTCATCTTAGGATACGTTTTAATGGTGAGCGTCGTCGGTCTGAAGATGCCTTCAGAAACCGAAGGTGTTTCTGCAGCACCGACATCTTTTTCAGCAGTGTCGTCGGTAGGGGCTGAACAAAATGGCTGCGTCGGCCTGGTACTTTCCGCCAAAAGTTCCGAAGCGGTCTCTGGTTCCAGATCTGCGGTAGTCAGGGGCTGCGTCAGAGCCTCACTGAAGACCTGTGAACCGGAGACCGTACCATCCGAGGCCTCGGAGTCTGGCTTGGGTCTAGGCTGCCTGTCCTTATCCTTGCGTTTTTTGTGCACGCCGGTAGTCGGTTGCTCCGACGGCATAGTGTAGTTAAATTTTCTACCAAAGTAGTGTCGTGCAAAATCAAAGCGTCTTTTTATAGTACGCTTATTAAACCTAGCAAAAAAACGACAACTAGTGACGTCGTGGTCTGGGTCTAGGCAAGGTATGCAGTAAGAATGAAAATCCTTGTGAGGTATTTGCTTCCCACAAGAAATACAATTGTTAACTTTTTCTGACATCGGTCTGAGGCAAGAAAAGTTTCCCCAATGGGGTACTTAGCTTTATTGAAGACTTCGGTCTGAAATTAGAGTACGAAAATCTCAGGAGTCGGTCGACCGGCATTTGCGAACTGCTTCTGCTTCGGGCACCGCGCGGCAAGAAAGACTGGAGAAGATGGTGTCGGATGCATTATATACACCCCTGGTGCACTGACGTCAGGGAAGAAGCAACAGCAACCGACGCCGGACCAAGACTTTGGAATTCCGGCAGACTGCAGGACCGCCTGACGACAGGATAACCCAAGTGTGATGACTGCAGCAGGGTAACACGATGAACATCTAGGGGCTGGCCATGATGCCCTGCAAGACTGCAGAGGCAAACCCTGCCCTGGATTTGGAGAAGAGAGGCAGGTGGTAATGCTTGGTAAAAGTGTGAACAGATGTCCAGGTGGCAGCCTCCAGGATGTCTCTGGTGGGGACTCCTCTGAGGAAAGCTGCAGAGGTGGAGGCTGCTCTGGTGGAGTGTGTCCTGACCCTCTTGGGGGGAGGCTTTCCATGCTGTTTGTAGCAGAAATGGATGCAGTGTGCTACCCATTTGGAAATGGTTTGCTTGGAGATGGCTTTGCTTTCTGCCCCTGTAGCAAAGCTAACCAGCAATCAGACTTTCTGAAGGATTTAGTCCTGTCCAGATATAATCTGAGCTGTGTGCAAATCTACAGAGTGAAGAATCCTTTCCCCCTTGTTCTGGGGATTAGAAAAAAGGTGGGAAAATGAATGGATTGGTTGACAGCCACACTGGACACCACCTTGGGCATGAAGGATGGGTTAGTTCTGAGGGATATCCTGTCTGCATGGAAGATGAAGGGTTTCACAGCCATGAGTGCTTGCAGCTCAGAGACTCTTCTGGCTGAAGTAATGGCCAGAAGGAATTGTCTTCCAGGAGAGAAATTTTAGCTCTGCAGAAGAAGCTGGTTTGAAAGGGGGCAGGGTGAGCTTATCCAAGACAAAGTTAAGGTCCCAAGCTGGTGTTGGTGCCCTTATGACGGGCCTCAAGTTGCTAGCCCCTCTGAGTAACTGTTTGATCAAAAGGTCTGAGAAAAGTGGCTGTCCAGTGGGAAAATGAGCAGAAATAGCAGATATATGAATTTTTATACAGAAGAAAGAGAGACCACTGTGTAGTAGGTCAGTTAAGTAATCCAGGATGACAGGGATGGAGGGCTGTGCCATATTGGCTCCCTCAGCCTGAATCTAGGTGCAGAACCTTTTCCATTTACCTGCATAAGACTTTCTGGTGCTAGGACATCTGACCTCACGGATAACATACAGGACATGTTTACTGAGGATGGCAGATTGGTTCAGGGTTAGGGAATAAGCCAAGCTGCCAAACTGAGTGTCTGCAACTGGGGATGCATGAATTCCCCTTCCCTCTGGGTCAGGAGGTTTGGAATCTGAGGAAGATGCCCTGGAGGCAGCGAGGACAGGTTATGCAGCAAGGGGTACCAATGTTGTCGGTGCCAGTCTGGAGCTATAAGAATGGTCCTTGGTTTTTCCTCCCTTATTTTGAGCAGTACCCTGGGGATGAGAGGTTGGGGAGGAAAGGCATAGACCGATAGATTGACCCAGGGGAAGGACAGGACATCCACTTTCCAAGCCATGCAGTGTTGCTCCCTGGTGCAGAATTTGCTGAGCTGATGGTTGGTGTGGGAGGCAAAGAGGTCGACCTTCGGGGTTCCCCATTTCTGAGTTATTAGGGTGAAGGTACTTCTGTTGATTTGCCACTCGTGTGGGTCGAGAAGATTTCTGCTTAATTGGTCTGCCAGAGAGTTGAGAAAGCCTGGTAGGAATTGTGCTAACAGGTGTAGTTGCATGGAAGAGGACTGTGAGCCAAATGATCATGGCCAGCCTGCACAGAGGGTAGGAGTGGGTCCCCTCCCTGCTTGTTGATGTACCACATCACAGTGGTGTTGTCTGTTTTGATCAGGAGAACCTCTGGAGAGAGAAAGGATTTGAAAGCTATCAAGGCATGCTGCACAGCAATTATCTCTTTTTGACTGATGTGCAGAGGGATTTGCTGTGGGGTCAATTGGCCCTGTATGCACCTGCTGTCCAGGAGTGCACCCCAAGCATAGTCTGATGCATATGTGGTGAGGGTCTGGGCGGCAGGGAGGTGGGGAGAAGGGCAGTCCCTTGTTGTGGGAGCATGCTGTTGCCCACCAAAGAAATTCCTTTCTGAGACAAGGAATTATAGGTAGAAGAGTTTCCAGGTCTTGAGAGTGTTGACACCAAAGGCTCTTTAGGTACCATTGAAGTTTCCTCATATGCAGCCTGGCATATGGAATGAGTAGTATGCAAGATGCTATGAACCCCAGAGCTTGCAGGATCTTCCTTGCAAATAGCTGGGGCCTGGTGGCTAGTTGAGAAAAGTAGGCTGTCAGGAAAATTTGTTTTTCTGGTGTAAGGTATGCCATCTGGGATGCTGTTTCCAGACTTGCTCACAGGAAAATTATCCTTTGGGTGGGCACCTGTTTGGATTTCTTTTCATTGACTGTGTACCCTAGGGAGGTTAGTAGGGTCTTTATAAAGGCCAGATGCTTGAGCAGCTTTTTCTGGCTGTCTGCCTGAATAAGGCAGTTGTCTAAGTATGGGTAAATTTTAATATTTCTTTGTCTGCAAAAGCAATGGCCAGAACCAGACATTTTGTGAAAACTCTGGGAGCAGTAGATAAGCCAAAGGGAAGTGCAGAGAACTGAAAGTGTTGAGATCCTGCCCTGAAGCTGAGATATTTCCTGCATGATTCCCTGATAGGAATGTGGGGGTAGGCCTCTTTCAGATCTAGGGTGGCTAGCCAAGTGTCCTTGGAGAGCATGGGTAGCAGCTGCTGGAGAGTGAGCATTTTGAATTTTGGGATCACCAAGAATGTGTTTAGATTTGATAGATCGAGGATGGGGCACCAGAAAAAGTCTGGAGTAGAAGCTTTGGCCCATCTGTTCTGCAGGAACGTGCTCTACTGCCCTCATAGAGAACAGGGAAAGGATTTGCTTTTGAGCCTCTGCCCAGTGACTTGGTGCTAGATCTGGGAACCCTTTTGGAAGGGTGTGGAAGGAAAATTTGTATCCCTGAGATCCAATGTTCAGAACCCATTGGTCCTTGGTAATGGTGGCCCAGGTGCTTGAGTGAAAGGAGAGCTTACCTCCTAGGGGTAAGTGAAGGTGGGTGGAGGAGTTGAGTCATTGTGAGTTCTTACAATAAGGGGGTGGTTTAGAACTCCCTGGTTTTGAAGGGGAGGTAGTCCACTGCTTAGATCTCTGCATTCCCTGGGGCTGCTGTCTTGGGGGGAGGTCTGTTTCCACGGGACCTAGGCTGGGCTGATTTACTCTCAGCAGGAAAGGACCAGTGTTTGGAGCGACAATGCCTGCTGAAACTAGGGGGCTGGGCCTGAAAGAAATCCTCAACTGTTTGCATAGATTTTGCTTTTTCTTCCATCTTTAAGACCTCTTCTGCCTTAGTGCCAAATAAGTTATCTTTGTGCAAGGGGGCATCCAACAATTTAGATTTCACATGGTCTGGCAGGGGTTGTTCCTTAAGCCATGCAAGTCTTCTAATGACAGATCCAGTGACTGCTGCCCTGCAAGAAGCTTCTAAGGCATCAAAACCACAGTGCAAAGTGTGTTTAGTTACTTAACTTGCAGAATGCATTAAGTCTTGCAAATCTTTAGATTCTGCCCAAGCAGGAAAGGAAGACATTTTTTGTTTAAGGAGTTCCAAGGTATGTTGCTGAAATTTCAGCATATGGAACTGACAATTTAGTGCCCTGATAGTAAGAGTAGCTGAGGTGTATACATTTTTACCCCATCTGTCCAATGCTAGGGAATTCCTCTCTGAGGGGTGGGATTCTTAGCAGAGGTTGCTTTAATCCCTTTTGGCCCTTGAGAAATGACCTCAGGGTCAGCTGTTGGATTTTTTAAAAAGATATTTGTGCGAGTCAGGGACTCTATAGAACCTGCCTGGTTTTTAGGGAGCAGGAGGTAGGGCATCAGGACTCAAGTTGGATTTGAGGAAAACATCCTCCACAACATCCAGGACTGGGGAGGATGGCCAAGGGTCTGTGTTGCGGAAGATCTAGGAATTCCCTGAGTCTCTTTTTAGAGTGTAGTCCTGACTCTCCCATTGGAAATGCTCCCTTAAAGTATGCAGGGTTTCCCCAAAGGAAAATTCTTCTGGGGAGAGGCTGAAGGAATGCAGTCCTCTGCATCAGAATCCTTATAACTGGAGAGGGGTTGCATATCTTCATAGTCAGATGCAGATTCATCTGACTCTTGTTCAGACAAAACCACAGGGGACAGATCTATTTTCTTTTTGGAGGGGGTAGCTTCGATTCCCCTGATCAGCATGATAAGGTCTTCCACCATTTTAAGCATTTGAGACTGAGGCAAGGTAGCAGGCACTTGAGAGTGGGACGTCGATTTCTTGGGTGTAGTTCGACCCCTGGGCCTAAGAAACTCGGTAGTTTTTGAAAGAATGGTAGTCGTGAAAGAACATGTTGGTCGAGATTCAGTAGTGCGAAGGACTTCCTTGGAAGCTGGTGCCTGCTCAGCAGCTCTGGACCCATCCAAGGTACAGAAGGCTGCAGGATCCTTAGTCGAAGAAGAGTTTTGCGGCATACCGGACTCCGAAAGGGTCTCGGTAGCGGCCTGCGAATCAACTGAAGCGGACATTAGGGGCTGCGAAAGTGTCTCACTGAGTACCGGAGGACTGATGACTAGCTTAACGGAAGCATCGTCAGTAGGTTTGGACCTGTCTTTATCGTTATGTTTTTTCAGAAGATATGCTGTCAGATAGCTTACCGAAGCCATATCAGAATTTGAAGACTGTAAACGAAAATATCTGGCTACAATAAGGGCCCGACGATGGATGGTTCTGGCGTTGAACAAAGCACAGAAGCGATAACGGGGAACGTCGTGGTCTGGGCCTAAACAAGAGACGCAGGAAGAGTGGAAGTCTCGGTGTGGTATTTGCTTTCCACAGGCGAGACAATTATTAACTTTTTCTGACATCAGTTAGTGCAAGAAAAAAAGGATCCCCAATGGGGTACTTAGCTTTAGAAGACTTCAACTTCAATTCGGAGACGAAAACTCAGGTAGCAGCTCAACGGCACTTGTGCAAACTGCTTCTGCTTCGGGCTCCACGTCAAGAAAGACTGATGTAATGGCGTCAGCTGCCTTACTTTATACTACTGACGACCTGACGTCAGTCCTCAAGTGACAGCAACTGACGCAGAAATACTAAGTCTCTGGTATTCGGGCCGGCTGAGGGCTACCCTGGCAGGGATAACCCAAATGTGATGACTGCAACAGTGAAAGATGAAGAACATTTCCTTAACCTCATATGAAAGCTATCAGCTAGATGAATAAAATGTTGCTGACAGTATGTGTGTGACTGGTTGCTGAGATATTGTAAGTTGTTCACAAAATATTACAAATGTAATAGTTACTGTATTTACTGTGGCTTATAAAATTCAGTTTAAGACCTAGAGTCTAAAGAATAGTACCGCTATAAAAACTAGTTTGTGCTGAAGCGTTTGCTATTCATACTTCTTTCATAACCCCTATGGTTCCAGAGATATGAACATTTGTTTGAAATGTGAGGACATAATTTGATTCTGTCAAAAGGCTTAGGCTGCGCCCATTGGAAGTTAAAGTGCAAACTTCCTGATCTCCATTGGAGTGAATAGTGACAGCATAGTGACCTACCACAGAACCCATACTCACAACCTTAAACAATATTTGCTACATGACTGACTAGTGATTTTTCAAGTAATTGGTTATATTTGTTCTGCTGCTCCCTCAGTTTAATTTATTCCCCTCCTCTCTGCAAACACTGCTGCACTCAGCTTGTTGCTATGAAAAAAGAAGTTATGTCTTACCATAACGTTAGGAGGGGGAAGGAGGGTGGGACGTGATGAATGAATGAAGATCAACAACACAGATGGAATGTTATGGTAAGGCATAACTTCTTTATCTGAGGTTAATCTTCATTCTTTCACCACTGATGGGACAAAGTCCCCAGCTATCTTGTGTCACTTAGGTGGCACTTATGGAAGAATATTCCTGAGCACTATTGAGCCAAAAGAAGCTCTTCCCCTGGAGACCAAATCCTATTTGTAATGAGTTATAAAGGTATGAGGAGTAGCCCACGTTGCTGCTGCACAGATATCGTCCATAGAAGCTCGAGTGGAACGCCACAGAAGATGCCATTGATCTGGTGGAGTGATCTTTGATTTTCTGTGGTATAGGTTTTTTTCTGGATGATATATGAAGAGTATACAGTCTGAGCCATTTAGATAAGGTCACTTTAGAAACTGACTTTCCCATTTTAGGACCACAAAAATATATAAATAGCTGGTTTGATTTGCGCATTGTTTTTGTCCCATTTAGACAGACTCTCAACTGTCTATGTCTAATGAATGCAGAGAGTACTCTCCTTTATTTGAAAAATTAGGGAAAAAAACTGGTAGATCAATAGTCTGGTTAATAGAGAGATCAGAAATTACTTTGGGGAGAAAAGAAGGATTTGTGTGGAGTGATACTCTGTCCTTTTGGAATATTAAATAGGGACGTTTTATGCATAGAGCATGGAGCACAGAAATATGGCTAGCTGATGTGATGGCCACCAGAAAAAGAGATTTCCAGGATAAGAACTTGATGTCACAAGTTGCTGCAGGTTCAAAGGGAGGCTGCGTCACAGATTGTAGGACTAGTGTGACACTCCATGGTTCTATCGGTTGTTTGACTGGAGGTCTAATGTAAGAGATTCCTTTTTAGAAAGGTTTTACATAGATGATGTGAGATCAAGGAGGAGTTCCCAAAACCATTATGAAAATTTGAGACCCATATAGTTGAGGCTGCAGCCCTGTCTTCAAAGAAATTTGACAAGTAACTGGGGCTGAGTATGGGTCTAGTTCCCTCTGCTTACACCAAATTGAAAATCTCTTCCACTTGGCAAGGTAACGTTTCCTGGTGGATGCTTTGTGAGAGGCCAGAATAATGTCACATACTGGGGAGGAAAGGTTGTTCTGCCTGGCGATCAGCGGAAGTGGAGAAACTAAGCTGCCAGCTTGAGGCTGGTTAAGTTCAGCTGGCTCAACCCTTGGGGGTGAGAAATCATATCTGGATTTGGATCCAGAATCCATGGACAGCATAGTAAGTAAGGCCGGAGAAAGGGGAACCATACTTGTCGAGGCCAATAAGGAGCTATGAGGATCACTTTGCTTTTCAACCAAAGAGCTTTCTTCACAAATTGGGAAATCAGAGGAATGGGGGGTAAGCATAAAGAAGTCCTGTGGGGCAATCGTGGATTAGAGCATCCCTCGGGGCTCCCCCTGCGGGGGGATTAGGGCAAAGTAGCTGCTGCATTTGTGGTTTGATGTGGAGGTGAACAGGTTGGAGCAAGGCTGGCCCTAATGGTTGAAAATCTTTGCTGCTATGTATGGATTGAGGGATCACTCGTGAGGCAGAAGAATACATCTGCTCAGCTTGTCTGCAATCACGTTGGAATCCTCGGGGATATGTGTTGCTATCAGAAAGTGGTTGGAATCTATCGCCCATTGCCAAATTCTCATAGCATCTCAACATAAGGGGTAGGACTTGGTTCCTCCTTGCTTGCTGATATACCAAACTACTGACATGTTGTCTGATTGGATGGCAATTATTCCAGAAGGAAGGACAGACTGAAATGCTTGCAATGCTAAAAGCACTGCCCTCAGTTCTAGGACATTTATATACAGATTGGCCTCTGTTGTGGACCATGTGCCTTGGACTGTCACTCCTGAAAATGTCCACCACCCTATCAGGGAAGCATCTGTAGTCACAGTGACTCTGGGTTGAGAAAGGATGGAAGGGGCAGCTCCAAAGCTCTGTTTCTGGCCTCATCCACCAAATTAGGTCCTGTTTGCATTGGTTTGTTATTTGAATCTGAAAGGACAGAGGATGATGATTTGGGTACCACTGAGATAACAGAAGCCATTGGAAGAGTCTCATGTGAAGTTTTGCAAGGGGCACCACCGGTATAGAAGCTGCCATTGAACCTGGGAGATGGACTTCTCGAGCTGAAACTGTGTGTTGACAGAGTATCACCTGGAGTTGGAGCCTTAGTCTTTGTAATCTGTGATCTGGGGGAGATAGAGACTAAACAGGACTGGGTGTTGAACACTGCTCCTAAGAATTCTATGCATTGGGTCAGAGTCAGGTTGGATTTCTCCCAATTTATAGAAATTCCCAAAAGATTCGCCAAAGAGAGAGTGTATTTTAGGGCTGTTACCAGTAGATGCTTGGTGGGGGTGGCAAGGAGTCAATCGTCTAAATATGGAAACACCCGGAATCCTTGCAGTCTCAAGTGAGCTGTTACTACTGTCATGCATTTGGTGAACACTCTGGGGGCTGCAGAAAGTCCGAATTGCAGAGCACGGAATTGATAGTGACTGGCTCCCAGACGGAAGCGAAGAAGCCTTCTGGAGCATTTGTCCATTTTGATGTGATAATACGCATCCTGAAGGTCCACAGAGCACATCCAATCACCTTTCTTCAAAAAGGGAAGAATGGACTGAACAGTAGCCATCCAGAATTTTGCTTGGGTGACAAACATGTTTAAACTGCTGAGACCCAAGATTGGTCTCCAGTCCCCTGTCTTTTTTGGCACCAAAAAGAATCTTGAGTAAAATCCGGATTCAATCTGGTCTGGTGGGACTGCTTGGATGACTCTTTTTTGACACAGCTCTCTAAAGCTGCTTGTTCCCTTTGACTGGATGGAATGTCAGGAATTCGTCTTGGTGGCTTTGGGTAACAATCAAATGGGATGTGGTAACCTCTGGTTATTATCTTCTGCACCCAAGAGTCGGTGGTTACTGATTGCCAGGCAGCGTGGTGCAGAAAGAAACATCCCCCAACTGCTTCCAGAGGAAAGCAGTTGGGCCGCTCTACAGGAATGCTGGTAGGGTTGTCCAGAAAAGGAATCTCTGGGTCCCCGGTTATGCGGGCCCCCTCTGCCTTGGTAGGGGCATCTTCCAGAAGAGATACCCCCTCTGTCTGTGGGGGTGAACTCACCACGTGTCACGAAAAGGACTCAGACTTTTTGTGCCACAACTTTCCACTCCTCTGATTCCTGGAGAATGAATGCTGGGGAGTGGAAAAGCTTACAGCTATGGCAGACAGTGTCTTGCCGTCCTTTTCTCACCTGGCTAGAGTGTCCTTCACTTTTGGGCTGAACAGGGAAGACACTTCAACTGGAGCATTCAAGAATGAAGACTTAAAGGGGTCAGCAAAATCACAAAGGTGCATCCAGAAGTGATGTCTCATAACTATGCCTGAACCCACAGCTCTTGCTGCCCCTTTGATTGCAGGGATATTAACCTCATGGACGAGTTTGATATCAATTCCAGGGCTGCTAGCTGTGAGGCAACTTTGTCACTTACCTCATCAGACACCTGTCCTGATAAGGTTCCAGAGAGTTCAGAAATTAAGTCTCTTTGGGGCCTAGTAAAATGTGCCAGATAGTTCAAAGACCAAATAGCAAAGGTCAATGAAGCAAAAACTCGCTTTCCTAATCTGTCTACCACCTGGGACTCCCTGTTAGGCGGATGAACAGTCTTGCTCTCTTCGGTGATCTCTTTCTTTGTGGGCGCCACCACCACTACAGCATCTACTGGTAGACCTTTAGACCAATGTGGACTCTCCTCGGGGGGGGGGGGGGGATAGAATTATCTGGTCTCTAAGGGATTGGTTCAACAGAGTAAGGATTCTTCCAGATGTGCTGCACCACTAGCTGGACTAGCTAGTCTGCAGGTGGTGTCACCCAAAAGGTAGATGGAAGAACACGTAAAGCCTGCAGGAAAATAGATTCCTCACAGGAAGGATTTTTGGGCTTCCAGTCACACCTCTGTTTCAATATTTCAAGGATATCTCCAAAGGACACATCTTCAGGGGGTGACTGTGGGGGCCCTTCCCCTTCATCATAATCCATATTCTCTAACGGACTTCTCAGGGGAGTCTACGTGCTTCCTCTTGCACGACTTCTTCCATGGTACCTCTTCAGCGGGAACTTCTGACTTCTGAAGAGGACTTGGAAGAAGGGGCACCCCTGCCGTAGGGTCTCCTGAGGCTCTCATGCTTGATGTCCCAAAATGGTGGCTTGTGCCAGCTGCAGCTCAGGGGGAGGACACGTCTGGGGCTCTGATGCCAAAGGTTTGCCTACAGAGGCAAGGGCCCTCTCCATTGCCTGGAAAGCAGGCCCACCCGAAGAGGGATGGGTGCCTGGAACCAAGAAAGGCAACCTTGGAGCCAGGGTCACACCCCGCTCCATCAAACCCACTCCCAAGAGAGGAGCCTCAAGAGGGATCAGTACCGACAGGACTCCTAGCACCGTGGAAGGCACCGTAGACATGCTTGGAATCGTACTTGGCACCAAGGAGCCTGTAGTCCAATCCTGGACCTGAGGAAGGCCTGGCTCCAAATGAGCAGGAAAGGCCAAAGGGTCGGTTCCGGGGCCACAGTGAGATCCACTAGTGGCACAGAGGATGTGGGTACCGAAAAAGGCGTCAGTGGCGAAGGCTTTGAAACCTGCAAGGAGGTCAAAAGAGGAGAATAGGATGGAGTCTGTTGAGAAATATTGGGGGTTAGGTCTTAAAGATGTAGGAATCCCCCTGGCTGTCAGCAGCTGGTCCAAAAGGTATATCACATCTAGTTCAGAAAGGCTCCTGGTGGATCTGGTGGATATCCCTGATGGGGACTCTAGCCGTTCAAGGAAGGGGCTATGTATCTGCTCCAGGAAAGGATCCACTGATGGGAAGTATCGGGTCAGTGTTGCAGTGTCCAACGGCACCACTGTGTCGAGTTTGGAGATGAGGGAGGAAGGAGTGTCCACTATAGTCGTGGGTACTGTGGGTAAGTTTGGTGCTGTGATGGCAATACTCGGAACCGAGGAGGGTGTGGAGGTGACAATTTGTGGTTTAGCAATGGATGGTGCAGTAGGCATTGTCGGTGCCGAAACAGGTTCCAACGACACTAAGAAGTTTGAAGGTACCAAGGTCAGTGCCAAAGCAACTGTTTTCTGTTCCGATGACAATTTAGGTATTTTTGGTTTAGATGGCCTAGCCTTATCACCAGAAGGTGAAGAAGGTATAGAATGTGGTCTCATTTTGTCTTTCTTAGGAGGGGATGAGCCCTCCAATGCAGAAAGAGCCTCTGAAAAGGGCGTCTTAAGAAGGCCCCTTAGAATTAACTTATTCCTGCATTCGTTCATAGTACGGGAGCTAAATCCCTGGCAAGTAGAGTAAGGTGGTTGCACAGAGAAGAACTCCCAAACAATACACACAATCCTCATGAGAGTCACTGTTAGGCATTTCTGACTACATTTCAAGCATTGTTTAAAGCCTGATGTCATCTTTTTTCAGACAAACTGAACACACACAACAAACTAACAAAGAGAAAGATATATTTCTTTCTTTCTTTTTTTTTTTTTTATAAGAAAGGTAAGCGAAGTAAGGGGAAGAAGGAAGAAATACCAGCAATGGTATTTAAGGATTATCACAACAGGTAGGGAGAAAGGCTGTACCAACGATGGTACTCAAGTTACCAAAAGGTAATTAGAGGAAAAAAGGGAATCAGATGCTCCACAGAAAGGGTAAAGAGTAGTGACAGAGAAAGAGAGAGATAAGGAAAATACAAGAAAAAATTCTTATCAAAGTTTTGTCAATATCAAAAATATTAGACTTAGCTGAGAGCTGACTCGAACGCTGCTTTATGGCTATGCAAAAAACAAGATCTGGGGTAACAGGAAGAAGGGTATCATGGGTAAAAGCTTAGCTTGAGAGTTTTTGGCTGGCGCGAGCTTGGTATAAGGCCAGCTCGGTTCTAAGGATGGAACAGACAACCCATCAGTGATGAATGAATGCAGATTAACAACATTAGATCTGTAGCTGTCAGAGGAAAACTCACCTGTAAATTTATACTATTTTGCAGAACTTTACTCTTTCAAAGCAGCTCTACTATAACTGCAGTCTGATGGAGTAGGATAACTCTTGTGCTTCAAAAGCTCGAGTTAAGTAATGTTGTAATTGCCTAACTTGTTCAACTAAAAGGATAACAGATTAGATGTAGGTGATTTCTTACCTTTGGAAATCTCTGTAATGTGTGCATGCAATTACTGATTATCTTCCGCTGTCCTGGAAGAGTCAAATAGGAAGGGTGGTGTTGTATAAGAACAACAGGAAGGGAAAAAAAGGACATATATGGCACATGAATGGAAGGCTGTTAGACTTCACAAAACATTAGCCCACAGGATGTCAAGGCTCTGTAACATGCTGCCTGAGGCCAGTACCGGGATGGCAGGTCTAACTGTGGGTAACCTGTGATTAGCACTCTAATGTACAATCACAAATGTAGGACTTGCTTCTTATCTGTCTAAAGACTGTGACTGCAGGTTCTTGGAGAATTCACTTTTTTTCCAAAATACAGCAAACTCAGAGTTAATATATTTAAGTGAAAGGGGGTTGTAACTGTTTCACTGGCAGTTTGATATTTAGTGATTCATTTCTAATTGTTGATTATTACAGTTTTTTATTTAAACATGAAACATCTTTATTAAAATATCATGTATGACACAGACAATCATACATTTATATAAATGAAAACCACAGCAACACAACCTCAGTTGCAAATTACATTTATATAAATGAAAACAAACCACAGCAACACAACCTCAGTTGAAAACATTATACATTACAAACCGTGCCGACACAACTCTACCTGCAAACATTATACATCACTTTTAACATATCCAGTCATTGTCAGTCAACCATTACATAGTTCATTCAAATCCTGCCTTCTTTTAAACCTTGTTCCTCCTCTGCATGTATTGATCCCACATTTTGCTCCTACCATTTTCTAAAGATCCCCAGTTCCAGTTGTTTTATCTCTGTTAGCTATCTTCACTAATTCTAGTAAAGTTGGTTTAGACTTTGATTTCCATTTTCTAATAACTGCTTTTTTGTCAGCCAGCCATCATAATTAGATTTAGCAAGGTCTTACTATGTCTAGGTAATTCCGATTAAAAAATAATTTCCCTGATTACTCCAATTTGCTCACCCTGCATCTCCAACAGGGCAGTCTGCAAAGAATCTTTAAAGTCTGCCAACTCATTACACTCCCAGAAAATATGTTCTCAGTTATCACTTTCTTCCCCCATCACACCGCCAACATTTGCTATCTAGATGAAGAAAAAGTCTTTGGAGTCTACTTGGGGTATAAAAATACCTATGTAAAACACTTCCAAGCAAAGGTCCTAAATCTTCTAGCTTTTGTTGCATATTTGGGAAACGTACATTTATACCCCATTGTTTCTTTGTGAATTGCTTATCCAATCTCTCTTCCCAATCCTTCCTAACCTCCGCTGATTGATTCTTATAGTTATCATGCAATATTTTATATGCTCTACTAATTATTCCTTTATTAACAGCAACTTCTGCTCTAAATTCTACAAAATTTTCTCTCTGCCTAATCTCTAATATCGATACTTGATGAGGAAGGCAATCTCTAACCTGCAGTCAAAATAAGTTCTTGGCATCTTCCCATTTTATTACCTTTCCCTCTCTGGTTATTTGATCTCAATACCTTGGTTCCTTTGCTAATTTTCTTCACTAAATTCTGGCCCTCTCTTACCTATTGTCTGTATTCCTAATTGCAGTCATCCCAATCAGCTGGATCTCCTTTCTCCATTCCTGTGTTGGCTTAGTTTTTAAAATACTTTCTGCTACTTTATGAATATAGCAGAAGTTATGTACTTACCATAACTTGATATCTGTGTTGTCCAATTTCATTATGCATCACAAATGGGTCTCGATCCATCCTTGGATCCAAGCCACCTGTTTCTCAGACATCAGATCCGAGCCTCAAACTCCTCCTTCTCCCATGATGCCTCACTCCTCCTCAAGCCCCCAGATGGATTCTGCTCCCCTTCCTCAAGATGGCTATCTCAAAGACAATGAAAATACAGATACAAAAGACCTACTGGAGTCCAAACTAGGAACCAGCAGGTTCCATAGTCCTCTAGATCACTCTCAGCAGTACAAGGAAGGGGGGACGAGGGTGGGATGTTATGCATAATGAAACTGGACAACACAGATACCAAGTTATGGTAAGTATATAACGTCTAATCTGATGTTGCCCATTTCATTATGCATCACAAATGGGATAGAGTCCTCAGCTATATAAACCCTGGGAGGACCTCAAGGAAGGATATGCCCGAGCACCGCTGAGCCAAAGGAGGCTCCGTTTCTGGAAATGATGTCCAGCTTGTAATAAGACACAAATGTTTGGGCTGTCGATCAAGTAGTTGCAGCACAGATTTCATCAACTGGCGTTCTAGCAAAAAAAGCTGAAGAGGTTGACCTTGATCTGGTGGAATGGGCTTTAACTGGCCAGGGAAGCTGCTTGCCTTGCTGAGAATAAACTGTGGAAATACATTCCAAAATCCATTTAGCTAAAGTAATCTTAGGGTCAACCTGGTCCAACCTGTTTGGCAGAAAGGCAATGAATAACTGCCCTGACTTTCTAAGAGGTCTAGTTCTACGTAGGTAGAAATGTAACTGTCTGTGAATGTCCAAAGCATGTAACGTATTCACCTTTATTAGAGCAATTGGGAAAAAAACACAGGTACATGAATGGTCTGGATCATGTTCGCCTCCAAAGCAACCTTTGGAATGAAAAGTATTTGTCCTAAGAGAAACTCTATCCTTGAAAAAGGTTATATACAGTGGTTGAGAAGACAGAGCCTGCAATTCTGAAACTATTCTGGCTGAAGTAATAACCACAAGAAAGGCCATTTTCCACAAATATTTCAGCTCACAACTAGCAGGTTCAAAGGGTTTCTGGGTGAGACCTTGGAGTACTAAAGTAAGACCCCGGGGGGGGGGGATACTTGATTGCAGGTCTTGGGTGAAAACCCCCTTTTAAGAATGTATGACAGAGTTTGGAAGAAGAAAGGGTAGAGGGAAACCCAACTCCCTTCCCAATGTGGAAATCTGTGATAGCCGCAAGTTGCACCTTTACTGTACAAATACTAGCTCCCTCATGGAAAAACGAGCTCAAAAACATAACATCCGAAACTGAAGCTGAAAAGGGGTCTATATACCTTTGTGAAACCCAGATGGAAAACCTTTGGCGGAGGGCTTTTTATTTTATTTACTTATTTACATTTGTTTACCGGGAAATTCCAACTGAACACAAGTCCTTTTTCAGCAGAGGCCTGGGAAGAAAAGGTCCACAGAACAATAAATGAGCAGCAGAGTGCATGAACAACAACTGAATATACATACAACAGCAAATAATACATACTGCAGCAAACATTAGCTATACATACAATATGAAACATAGTAATGAACAGATATACCAATATCGAGCTAGAGGCTAGGAATAAAGGTAGGATGTATATACAGATAGTATCAAGCTCAAACGGACACTGTTCTAAACTCATATACCTAAATCTTATATACAAATACTGCACTAAACTCAAACAGATATAAAGCAGATGCTCCACATGAAGGTGGAACAAGCTAGAAGGGCTATTAGGATGGAAGGGGAAGACAGAGGAGTAAGAGAGGAGACTGAGTGAATAGTATACATGGTAGTGAGAGGAAGCTAGGTTTAAGTCAGTTGGCTATGTATTTGGAGTTGAGATGAAGTGAGGTAGTTAAGCATGTTATAACAGGTCTGAAAGATTGGGTAAGGAGGGAAGGGGAGGGTAAAGGGTGAGCCAGATCCTGCAGAGGGAAGGAATGCAATGATCAGACGGTGTGAGGCAGGGTGGCTAGGGGAGGGGAGAGGAAGGGGAGGTAAGAAGCAAGGATAATGTTACGGACGGGTGAAGAAAGCCTGGGCTTTAGCAAAATTACTGAAAGTGGAGAAACCAAACACTTAGTCTGGGGGACAGAAGATTGGGGATGTGTCATTCCGTCAGATGTGAAATGAGATCCTGTCTGGGATCCAGTATCTATGGAGGATATTTGCTGTGAGACTGCAGAAAAGGGAGCCATACTTGAGGCCAGTGGTGGGCAATGAGGATAAGACTGGTCTTCAACCTGCTGGCTTTCTGTAGAATTTTGGTTATCAGAGGGAGCATACAGGAGACGTGGGGCCAATCATGGACTAAAATTTCCCTGGTGACAAAACTGCAGGGGGGGGGATCAGAGCAAAGTACTTGCTGCAATTGTTTGGGGGGGGGAACAGATCACAGCAAGGTTGGCCCCAACAGCTGAAAATCTCATTCGCTACTGACTGGTTCAGGGACCACTCGTGAGGACTCTAAATGGACCTGCTCAAACTGTCCGCCAGAACTTTGGATTCTCTCGGGATGTGCACTGCAATGAGAAAGTGGTTTGAGAAAGCAATCTCCCATTCCCAGACCTTCATGGTCTCTCTGCAGAGCAGATAAGAACGGGCTCCCCCTTGCTTGCTGATGTACCATACCACTGATATGTAGTCCGTCAAAACTGCAATGTCCCCAGATGGAGGTAGTCCTGAAAGGCTTCTAACATAAGGAGAGCCACCCTTCATCTCAAAGGATGTTTATGTGGAAACTGGCTTCTGCAGGGGACCATGTGCCTTGGACCATTCTTCTCTGAAAATGCCCCCACCCCACCCCAAAAGAGAGGCATCTGTGGTCACTGTGGCCGAAGGAGGGGAGAGGAAAAAAGGCCTGCCTAGATGAAGATTGTTTGTGAGCATCCACCACTGCAGATGACATCTGCAAATTGGAGTAAGTTTGATCGGGGCTGATATCGGGTGACACTGGATGGACCACTGAACTGCCAGAGTCCACTGAAGAACTCGTATGAAGAACCCGGCTAGAGGCATCAGAAGGATGGGAGCCAACATGGAGCCCAAGATTAGCTGAAGGAGATGGTGTGTCTAGTAGGCATTGGACCTACTGTCTGAGAGACGATATTCTCTGTAAGGGAAGAGCTGCAGTTTCCATGGCTGTGTTCAACTGAGTCTTGACTAATTCAATGTCCTGGACTAGGACCATCTTGGACTTTGCCATGTTCACTGTGACTCCCTGGTGGCAAAACAGGAGCAACATCACCTGAATCACCCGGAGTAGATGATGGCTTGTGGGTGCCATTAGGAGCCAATAGTCCAGGTAGGAGAGCACCTGGAATCCTTGCAGATGGAGATGCTCTGCGACTACTGCCATGCATTTAGTGAACACCTGGGGGGAAGTGGTGAGGCCAAAGGGCAGTGCTCTGAACTGGTAATGATCGGCCCCAACCAGAAATGTACACATCTCCTGGGACACCTGTCTATTTTGATATGAGAGTACGCATCCTGAAGATCCACAGAGAAGTAGAATGGACTATACCATAACCATGTGGAAATTTGTCTTCTTGACGAACAGATTCAAACTGCTTAGATCCAGGATAGGGCAAAGGTCCCCAGTCTTCTTTGGCACCCAAAAAAAAGCGTGATTAAGTTCCACATCCTCGTTGTTCAGGTGGGACACGCTGGATAACTCGTTTGTTTAGAAGTTTTTGTACTTCTAGAAGGGCATTCTTCCTCTGATTGGGTGGCACACTGGGGAGACACTCCCAACTGTGGAGAGGAGGAAGAGAAAGGGAATATAGTAGTCTCTGGAAATAATGTTTAACATTAAAGTGTTGTTTTTTATGTCTGTCCAGGCTGCTGGGTGCATGGACAGTCTGCCTCTGACTGCCTACAGAGTACGACAGTCAGGCAGTGCTTCAGGAGCACTGAAAAGACCTGTCAGAGAAGGGTTCCCTGAAGCCCTGGTTCTGTGGACCCCTCTCCCTCTAGGGTGGTGTCTACCACTGAATCCTCTCCCTCTCCCCCTAAAAGAGGACTCATCCTGCAAATCAGGAAAGGCCCCTTGGGATTTGCGGAACATCCTCTTCCCGCTCCACTGGTTCCTGGAAAAGGTCCACTAGGAGGAAGAGAATTTGATCCCTAAGGCAGACAGTCTTGTCCTCCTGTTTGCTGTGGGTAAGAGTCTCTTTAACTGAACAAAGAGAAGCTGTCAAAGGGGGCATTAATGAACAATGCTTTGAAAGGTCTACAAACCCACAGAGTCTCATCCAGGCATGTCTTCTGAGGGCTATGCCTGAACCAGCTGCTCTACAGGGTCTTTCTGCCACTTGGAAGATTAGTCTCATCTAGGAGTTAGCAATCAAAGCCATAGTGTTCAGCTGTGTGGAAGTTGAAGTTTTCCTCCAACAGCGACTGTGCCAGAGAGGTAGAACGTTTGTTCAACAGGTCTCTCTGGAGGGGAGTGAAGTGTGCCAGGTAATTCAATGTTGTCAGTGAAAAAGTGCCTGAGGTACACATCTGCTTCCCATGTCTGTCCAAGGCCCTAGACTCTTTGTTTGGGGGGTGGACAGTAGAGCTTTGTTCCGTGAGCTCTTTTTTGGTGGCTGCCAACACCACAATAACATCAACTGGGACACCTGTACTGCAGAAAGGACGATCCTGATGGGGACTAAGGTACTTATCTGCATGCTTCGGGATTGGTTCCACGACATCAGACTCGTTCCAAGCCAAGCAGGCAATGAGGTCAACAAGCTGGTCTGATGGTGGGGTCACCCAGGATGTAGATGGTCCCATCCTGAATGCCTCCAGGAACACGGACTCCTCCGAGAAAAGGAGTTGGGAAGACTATCCACCCTTTTGTTTCAAGATTTCCAAGATATCTCCAAAGAAGATATCTGATGGAGATCGGGGGGGACTTTCCCCTTCATTGAAGTCGGCGCCCTCTGTCAAAGACTCCAAGGGAGAGTCGATGTACCTCTTGCACCAACTCTTCCAGAGAATCTCCTCCTCAGAGTACTCATGGGAGGACTCAGAACACATGGGAACCTCTTGCTTAGGGGTTGGGGTTGGGCTGGTGGCTCTCCAGGAGGGGCTGACCTTTGATTGGATGGATAGGAGCAAAGCTTCGATCCACAAAGGATTGGGAAGGGCTTGGCGGAGGAAGGACCATGTCTTGAGCTGTCAAGTAAGTCCTCTCTGTCACCTGGAATGTCAAAGATGAATGGGAGAGCCAGCCCCTCCCACCCCAGAGGCCAAAGGCACTAAGGGAGAAAGAGACAAGGCCATCCTGGATCTGACGTCACCAGAGAGCATCAGACCCAAACTGCCGAAGGCCGAGACCTACAGAGGAAGAGATGGCTCTGAGAAGGATGGAACCAACACTAACTCCAAGGACCTGGCATAGACTCCCCGGATCCCAGACCCATTCTGCTCCAACAGAGTCAGAGTCAGAGCTGAGCTGAGACACTGTCAGAGTAAGGGAAAGGAGTATTCCATGATCTGACGTGGGTCTACTCAAGGTCACCAAGCCCTGAGACTCCGAAGCCAAGCAGAATGGAGGAGGATGCTGAGGTATCATAGTTGGAGCTCTCATGGATCCAGCATGGGTTGGAGAAGGCAAAATCCCCAGATGGATCTGGGCTTTGTGGAAACTCCTCATCATCTGATCCATATCAGAATGAGAGAGCCAGGAGGACACAGAAAAATGTGTCGACCTCACCAGTGATAAGCTTGGCTAGGTGGCCTGAGCAGGGTAGGCGGACTTCCTCCAGTGTGGAATACGACTCAGAGACCTGCGATCTGGGTAGGAGTGACTCAGTCTGCTCTGGAGACAAGGAGCTATGGATCATAATGACCTCCAATGGCCCCAAAAAGGCTGCTCAGACCCAAGGTCAAAGATTCTGGCAGGGTGGAAGGTTTAGTGTGTCAACTCCCCCAGATCCGAGGGAACTCTCAGATGTGGAGAGAAGCGAAATGCAGATGGATGCAATGGGGAAGGATCCGAAAGTTTCCTTTGTTTTTCAGAAGCAGAACCAGACATCCCTGGGGAAGCAGATGGGGGTCGCTTCTTTTGGAAAGGAGTCTGGGCTTCAGAGGAGGCAAGAAGCCCTCTTAAGATGAGTATTATTCCTCCTATTAGCAATGGCCCAGGGATTGAAGGCTGAGCAAATGTCACACGGCATCTCCAAATGCCCCGGACCCGAGCAATAAACGCACCTCTTGCGGGCATCAGACTGGGGAATCTTATGCCCATAAAAGGCACACCTCTTAAAACTAGAGGGTTTTTCTGGTTTGTCTGATATGCTTCTAGGCATGTTCACAAACATACTCTGAGACACCAGCCACACACTAACTACAACTATAACTAAACTATAACTTAAAGATAGAGGGAAAGCTTTTAAAAAAGGATAGAGAAGAGAAAACGAAAAGGGAAGGACCTAATGCCAACGATAACTAAAGAAGCCTAGGGTGAGGAGAGGTAGTAATTAACTTTAACTATTTAGCTCTAGACTATAGAGAAAATGAAGGAAGAATCCCAAGAGAAAATTCAAAAACTTTACCGAAAATGAAGAGAAGCTCATAATCACGTCTGTCCGTAATGGTCGCAAATGAGATCGGAGGGTTTGAGGAGGAACAAGGCATCATGGGAGAGGGAGGAGTTTGAGGCTCAGATCGTATGTCTAAAAATGGCCAGCTTGGATCCGAGGATGGAGCCAAAGACCCATTTGTGATGCATAATGAAACAGACAACAGTATGGATATTGCTAAACCAATTCGTATGGGGGTGCATAATTTACTACTATTGCTGTTGTTTTAGCTTCATTCATTCTGTATCCTGAAAAGGTTTGAAACTGTCTCAGTATATTCCACAGCACTGTAATGTCCCTTACTGGTTTTGTCAGGCATAAAATAATGTCATTTGCAAACAGAGACAGCTTTTCTTGACTACCATTATCAATAAAATCTTTGAATTTCTATGTCTCTTATTTTCTTTGCCAATGGTTCCAAATATAATGCAAACAACAAGGGGAGAGATGACACTCCAGCCTGGTTTCTTTGCTTAATGATAGATGATCAGAAAGGACTCCCACCCGCTTTAATTTTCACCCTGATCCCTCATATATCCTCCTAATCAACCTTATAATTTTATCAGGGAATGCAAATGCTTCCATTGCTCTTCTCATAAAATCCCAGCTTACTCTGTCAAATGCTTTCTCTACATCGAGACCCACCAACAACAGTGGTATTTTCTTACATTCTACTTTTGTCTGGATCATCACTGCTCTGTAAATGTTGTCAATGTTTCTGTGGAATGCCTCCTCTCCACAAAACCACATTAATCAATATCTATCAATTTTGGCATCACTTTTGCCATTATGTTAGTCATTATAGATGTAAACACTTTATAATCATGATTTAGTACTGAAATGGGCATGTTTGAAGCTGATCTGATGGGTCTTTACCCTCTAAGTATTACAGCTGCCATTGCTTTCTTCCACGATGCTAGTACTTCTCCTCAAAATACTGTTAAACAAAACCTTCCAGACCTTTATCAATTTTTTCCCTCCTAGCTTCCAGATTCTACAGGAATACCATCTACCCTGGGGACTTTCCTGTAGACTGGTTAGACAACACTAGTTTTATCTCATCTTCTCCTATCCTCTACTTCTAACCTTGGCAT